>NC_055977.1:1781763-1791763 GCF_018492685.1 Alosa sapidissima | reverse complement strand
CACTACCAGGTGACCTCCAGGATGAGCTTGATGGTGCCCAGGTGCACTTTGAGTAGTGTTTAGGGTTGGGTATCGTTTGGGTTTTATCCGATACCGGTGCTAAATCGATACTTTTAAAACGGTGCTGGTGCCGAAACGGTGCCTAAACCGGTACTTTGTACGGTCTAACGGTCTAAAGCATGAATTGCTTTTTTTTATTGATAAGACAAATTTGAACATGAAATTTAATTGTTATATTCAATTTACTATCAATATCTCATTGCTCCTACGAATAATACATTTAAATGTTAAAACAGCTTGCCATGCATGCACACACAATGGTAAGCTCTGCTTTCAAGTTTACCCAGTGTAGGCGGTTTGCCATAAGGTATGTTAAAACCGCTTGCCATTAAACTGCCAGGTCATGGACAATGGCATTTGCAGGCAAGCTAATCTAACAGGGACTCTACTTTACAGTTAATTCAGTGTGTTCCCAAATGCTTCAAGAAATGTCATGTCTTAACCCATAACACGCAGTAGTTTTGAACATGTTAGGCTACATGTCGGTGTTAAAGTGTTTAGATTCCCAGCGCTAGCCTAGTAGGCATTTTAACAGCAACTATGGCTGATAACATCAGTCAGCTGAGTTTAATTAGCGATAACGTACGGAGATGGTTTCGTAGCATCTTTGACAGGTCAGTGACATCAGGTATGTAACCTACATATTTATGTTTTTGCCAGCTAAATTTTAACATGATCTTCATATTCATTGTGATGCTATATGGGCCTCATGCACATGAAAGATTAATATCATGGCATTATGTTGTTTAACACACCGTGAAATAAAGTTTTCACCTTACAACTTTGCTGATAACATTTCAAATAAATGTCAGTTAGCGCATTAGCAAGGATATTGTGTAACATATAGGCTAGCCTACTGTTGATGTTGTTTCATAGCCTTTTGCGTGTAGTTAGGCCCACTGCTAGATTTTGACAAGAGCTCGCGATATCGCTTTAAACTTGGGCTTACACAAGCTGTCAAACACTGTCCACTCGCCCCTCTGGTTTATACATCCAGTGTTTATCATATGTTAGCTAACTGTATCTGGATGTGTTGCTATCAGAGCAAGACGTTAGAGATGGCGCATGACATGCAGTGATGCCTCGTATAAATAAAAAAAAAAGCTATTTAAGCACCGAAATGAGGCACCGAAATCCACGTTGTTATTTGATGCAGTTACTACCGTTTGTGTCGGCACCGGTGCCATATTAGAACCGTGTTTCGGTGCCCAAACCTAGTAGTGTTTGAGGTGTAGTACTCACTACCAGGTGACCTCCAGGTTGAGCTTGATAGTGCCCAGGTCATTGACGTCCACGGCCACCACCTGGGGCATGGCGGTGAAGAGGTCCTTGGTCTCGCAGATCACACTGCCCACCAGAACATGGGTCGCCAGGCCCTTCAGCTCCGTCACCTACGGGACAGGGCAAAGGTCAAGGGTGAGAGGTCAGACGATTGAAAAAAAAAAAAGTGACCCCTAGGGATTACATATGTATACATAAACATACTGTACATACAGCTCTGGAAAAAGTTCAGAGACCACTGCACATTTGCAGCTTTTTCTAATGTCATCCTACGGTTGCTAAGTGACATTCGAATGAGTTGACAGTCATACTCAAAATAAAGAGATCACTGTAGAATTTTTTTTTCTCAACCGGTTGTAATATTCACACGGGACGGGTGTATCGAGTTTTAGCCGATTATATATATATCACTGATTCTTGAGATAAGGGACAAAACATGTCCCCCATCAAAATGTTGCAATTTCCCTTAAAAAACAATAAATTATTTCATTTAAAAAGGCTTTAAAAGTTGGATATGAAAGACTTGTGTATGTTTAGACTCTTAGTTTTGGCTATATTTATATTATTTCATTGTAATTTCATAAAATACCGGCACTGTACTATGAAAGCCCATGAAAAATGAACTCGTCCTCCGCAGAGGTTGCAGTATCAAACTGCAAAAATAAAGTGTTTTAAAATGCCCAAAATGCCCAAATATTATTATGAGGTTAATTGGATGGCTTAATAAAATATCACAAAATACTTAAAGTGAACATTGCATTATTTTATACATTAACAACAGCCTTTCAAAATCTGTCCTCAATTCATGTCAACTCAGTCAGATATTTTTCAAATTCGAAATAAATCAGGCATATTTTGGTCAGCTTTAACCCTGAGGACCCCCTCTGACTTCTTTCTGTTGATGGATGCAGCAGTCCAACACATGGTCTCATAAGTGTTTTAAAAAAAAAAAATATTCAGCAAACAAGTTGAAATCCCTTTGGTCACAGCTTTTATGTGTCAACACTGTCTTCAAAGTAGAGCTGAATTCAATCAAGAAGTTTGAAATAAAAGTTGGTATTTTGGTTTAGTTTAGTGGCAGCTGGCAATCGAGGAAAATCAAAATGGCTACCATCTACTACACATGATTAAGTTAAAAAAACATGTTGCTTTGTCAACTCCGTCAGATGTCAACTCCGTCAGATATTTTGTCTGACGGTGTTGACATGTAAGCTGACGGAGTGGAAAAGTGCTCCCAAATACTCATTAAGTAATGTATAACAACTACATAACATGATAATATGATCTAAGTATGCATGTTGATTGACTTAAAACATCTTAATATACCCAAATGCCAAATAACTTATAATAATAACTCATAAAATGTATTGTTTTTATCTACTCTAGGCAGACATGCCTAGACAAAAATTGTCAGTGTAGGAGCAAAAACAAAGAAACAGTACCAGAGAAAAGGGAGAGAAAGAATTAACAGTGACCCAGAAAGCAGAAGGGACAGTTAGACAGTAAACAGCAGTTAGAAAAGGAGAGACAGAGATAGAAGGACAGGGTCCAAAATAAAAAAGTAAAACAAGTAGGAGAATTAGGACCCAGAGCAAAAACGCACCGTAAAAAGTATTGGAGGAAAGCAAAGAAAAGGTCCAGAGCTATGCAGAATAGATGGCTAAATGAAATAGACACCCCACCAGAATGTCCTCTGGACCAGGCTGTTGAGGAGCCTACTCAACCCAGCCTGCCCTTGCAGCTGAGAGACAGAGGAGAAAAAACAGGAAAAAACATGCAAGGGAGATAAAAGCATTGAAAGAAAAGGTTAAGAAATTAACAAAAGAGCAACACAAACTTAGAAAGCAGGAATGGCGGAAAAAGAAGGCTCAAATAAAAAAGTCAAATGTCAAACTAAAAGATAAAATGATTATAGATTCTCCATGAACAGAAAAAGAGAGGATGATAACGGGAAGCCAACATCGGAACTCCAACATTAGGAGATATCTTCTTTTCCACAAGAGCTGAGAAGGAATTATAGAACTCATGTGGCACAGAAACGAGCCGTTGAAAAATCAGGTCACAGACAACTGGCATTACACTGCAAAAACTGTGTAAAAAAAATAGTTTGTATTGTTTTCAGTATAAAGAGACTTACCTAGCACTTTTTCATGAAATCATTTGACTTAATTTAAGAAATGTTTGACTTATTTTAAGACCTCTCATCCTGAAAATAAGCAATTTTTTCTTCCAGTGCATTAAGCAAATTTGTCCTAAAAGCAAGCCAATTTGTCTGCCAGTGCGTTAAGTAAATGTGTCTTGATAAGACTCCTTAAAATAAGTCAAAGTCTTCTTAAATTAAGTCAAAATGATCTTTCAAGAGAGCGCTAGTTAAGTCTTTTCATACTAGAAACAATACCAAATAGATTTTTTGATCTTATTATACGATTAATAGCACTTGGTTAGATTTCATTTTTTGCAGTGTATCAGGCAAGGTTCTAAAGAAGTATCGGCTTCTTCATAAGCTTTGCCAGTTTGGTGTTAGGTACAGACAACCATCATGCTCTTGCAGTGAGCCATTGGATTGCCAATGCTTTCCCCCAGCTACTCTTTGTATAAGAGACTGCTCAGACGAGCACCAGACTGATTCAAGGGCCAGGAAGAGCCGTCCATTGGCCATGCTGATGGAGGAGATGGAAGATGAGTTGGGAGAAGCAGGGGATTCGGTCGATGAAATGTAAGATTTGGTGGATGAAATGGAAGAGGAGCCATTGAAAGACCCTGGGGGTGCTACTGTTGATAAAATTATCAACAGTATTGAGACAGGGGATTGGCTGGCAGTGGTGTATGATGATCACTGGTGGTTAGGAAAGTCCATTGATGTAGATATAGAACACCAAGATGTTAGCCTGGGTGTTCCCATGCTGCCTTGCGCGCGATTTGATTCACGCTGCTAAGGCAGCCTGGAGACCATGGAGCAAATTTTCGCCTGAGATAGGGAACCAATCACAGAACAGGTGGGAAAGCAAGACGATGATGAGCTATGCACAGACACATTTGATAGACATCCGTGGCACCCAATAAACGGGTCTGGCCATTTTTTTCAAATACGAGAAAATGAACGTTTGGTTTCCAGACCACGTCTCATTGAGAAGTGGTGGCGCTAGCCAGGCTAGCAAGATGTGAAAGTTGAGTTTTTGTATCCTTTGTGATCCTACTGCCAATTTTCACCCTAAATATGGGAGGAGGGTAGCCTAGAAATCTAGACGTACCCTAGCAGCAGCAAATGTAATTTGCAGCCAGGGTAGTCTAGCAACTCTCTGTTGGCTTGTGAGCTGGAAAAATCAAACTTCGATCAGGCCAATCATATCGTGTGTAGAGTCGGTGGGCGGGCTTAACATAATGATGACAGAGTTCCGATGGTTCCACGTGAATTCTTTGCTACTTGAAAACAAAGAAGATGGGTGCTGTTGCTGGAAAACAGCGGTCTTTGAATTGCGACTGAAGTTAAGTTTTTTTTTTTAAGTTGGCAAAAGTTTGATCAACTAGCCAACTAGCTCCACTGGTGGGAAAGCGCATGGGACTCATGAGATGTAGGCAGTGTTGGGAAGGATACTTTCAAAAAGTATTCTGTTACAGAATACATGCCCAAATATGTATTTTGTAACATATTCAATTTGAGTAACGTATTCTGAATACTTGGATTACTTCCGCATTGAATTGCAATGCAGCCATCAAATCCTGCTTACCAAGCAGGCCTATTCTGGTGTGTTCTTCTGTTCCAAATGGCTAAAGTGTTAGGCCCATAGGAGAATGTAAAGTCAACTAAGCTACCCGATACTGTCAACTAAGCTACCTGAACTATAAAATAGCAAGGTGACCAGTAAAACTACAGCAGGCGACTAGGCTAGGAGGAGGGATGTCTGTTTCTGTCCAGTGAAATATTTTGAAACTGACAGGGACAGCTTGTCCCCTCCAAGCAAGCCAGACCAGGGAGCTCTATGACATAGCCCCTGATGTTATGGACTTCATAGAGTGTAGGCATGTTCAACACCTCATGTCCAATGCCCAAGTCTCGCAGGTTAGACAAACTATTATATATAAATATCTAATACTTGGCTCTACACCGAAGGCAGTAATGATTTACCTACTTGCTGAGAGAAATTGGAGCAAATCATAGAACTTACTTGCCTGAGGTCCTGTAGAAACTCTTTGTTTGAACTTAATTGCCTGAGGTCCTGTAGAAACTCTTTGTTTGAACTTACTTGCCTGAGGTCCTGTAGAAACTCTTTGTTTGAAGTTTGATACCTTTTCCCTTGATACTGCCATGTCAAAACTAGTCAAATATCTTTAATCAGTTTGATTCTCGATTAGTTTGTCAACACCGTCAATTGCATGTCAACACCGTCAGTTGTGTGTCAACCCCGTAAGATAGAGGTTTTTCATTTTTATAAAAAAATGTGTGTTTCTTTTCTTCAATTGAGTGTGTTCATACATTAAAACACCAACTTATCTACATGCATCAGTGTCTTGCGTGCACAAAACCACTGATTGTATATATTAAAAATTTAAAAATAGTAAACTAAATTAAGGTAATTTAAAATTGCTTATTCCAAAACAATGTAAAATGATATTAAAAGTGTATACAATGCAATTTATCACTAAAGCTTGCTAAGGCACACCATTTCTACACACTTAAAAGACTTTACAGTGTTGTTGAATTGATCAAACACACAAAAAAACACATTTTCATGTGTCCGACGGAGTTGACAAATGACAAGTTACTAAGTCAGTAAATGTAAATTTTTATAAAAAGTGGTTAATAAAAAACCTGTTCCTTTTCAGGCACGATAGATGAGATTTTTTGTTTGTCACTTTTCAAAAGTACTTTTGTCCCTTATCTCAAGAATCAGTGAGATATATATATATATATATATATATATATATATATATATATATATATATATATATATTTATTTATTACTATATATTACTGTATATATTTATTACACGGCTCTTTATAATGCTGAAGAATGCTCCATTCACTTGAATGGGCCTTCCCAACGTTCGGTGGTCTGATATTTCTCGATAACAGACCGTTGCTAAGTATAACAGACCGTCAAGGAAAATGGGTTTTGTGCTGCTAATTCACTACTTTCATATCACTCCGCAAGTACTGGAACTTCAATCAAAAGTGAAAGCAGACGGTTGATCAGCTGTGTTCTGAAGAATGTTTGATTCAAGTTCAGTGTGTGCTGTTGCAAACTATTTTTTTCTCAGCAAAAGCCACAATGAAACGGTAACAAATAGGCTATAGCCTCGGCTATGTGGGCTAAAGAGTCATATCGTGGGGAGTTTATTGTTTCGTTTTGCAAGTAGCCGTGTAATAAGCGGGATAGGTAAATAGGTCCCTTCAGGGCGGAACAAGACCCCTCCGCTGCGCGTCCGGTCCGGGTCCGGTTCGCCCTGTCGGGACCGATTTCCCTCCATGCTCTTGAGACTGCGCTAGGAGACACAGCAATCCTTCTGGCAATGGAACGTATTGGTGTGCCATTCTGGAGGAGTTGGAAGAGGAGGAGGAGGAAGAAGGAGAGGAAGAGGAAGAGGAAGAAGAGGAGGATGAGGAAGAAAGGGAGGAAGAGGAGGAGGAGGAAGATAATGAGGAGGAGGAGAGAAGGAGGAAGATAATGAGGAGGAGGAAGATAATGAGGAGGAGGAAGATAATGAGGAGGAGGAAGATAATGAGGAGGAGGAAGAAAGGGAGGAAGAGGAGGAGGAGGAAGATAATGAGGAGGAGGAAGATAATGAGGAGGAGGAAGAAAGGGAGGAAGAGGAGGAGGAGGAGGAGAGAAGGAGGAAGATAATGAGGAGGAGGAAGATAATGAGGAGGAGGAAGATAATGAGGAGGAGGAGGAAGATAATGAGGAGGAGGAGGAAGATAATGAGGAGGAGGAGAGGCGTCAGCACCTTGATAGAGATGAGGTCGGTGATGAGGGGCATGAAGATCATCTCCTCGCCATCCCAGCTCTGACGAGAGTTGGCCTCGATGCGCCCCTTCAGCTTCCACCGCTGCCGACCGTACCGCATGAAGATCTGAGAGGGAGGGAGGGAGAGAGGGATGGAGGGAGAGAGAGGGAGGGAGAGAGAGGGGGAGAGAGAGAGAGAGAGAGAGGGAGAGAGAGGGGAAGAGAGAGAGAGGGAGAGAGAGAGGGAGAGAGAGGGAGAGAGAGGGAGAGGGGGGGATTAAATATTTTGTTATTTATATTTATATTTTTCACACTGATCAATTCTGCTCGTTTTCCATTTTGTATTGAATGTACATCACACTGCTTTGGCAACACGGATACCACCAATACAGCTTGTATGAATTAGAGAGAGAAGGAGGGAGAGATAGGGAGGGAAAGAGAGAGGGAGGGAGAGAGAGAGAGAGATAGGGAGGGAAAGAGAGAGGGAGGAAGGTAGGGAAGAAAAGAGGGAGATGGGGGGATGGAGAGAGAAAAATAACAGGGGAGGGGATATAAATAAAGCAGAAACTAGACCAAGAAAAAACTAGAGATCGAAAGAGAGAGAGAGAGAGAGAGAGAGAGAGAGAGAGAGAGAGAGAGAGAGAGAGAGAGAGAGAGAGAGGAGAGAGAGGGGGGGTTAAACCGTGCTAATGTGCTAATGTGCTCACTAATGAATGCGCCAATGGCATTCTACATTCTAACAGTGTAACCAATCACAGTCACCGCCACACAGGGCACTTAGTCACTGACCGTGTGTGAGAGTGTGTGTGAGAGTGTGAGAGTGTGTGTGAGTGTGTGAGAGTCAGTCAGTGTGTGTTTTAAAAGCCCGTTGACTCTGCTGTGAGGTGTGTGTATTGTATAAAGGCCAGTGACAGAGCCGTGTGTGTGTGTGTGTGTGTGTGTGTGTGTGTGTGTGTGTGTGTGTGGGTTGCTAGGAGAAAAGCGATTACGGAGGCGCTCGGCGAGACGGCGGTAAACAGGACGAGATCTCATCTAATCTGGAGGAGGAAGAGAACAGCACTAGAGTACATTACAGAGGGAACGAGTGATGAGAGGGAGAGAGAGAGAGAGAGAGAACAGGAAGAGAAGGACAGAGAACACGTGAGAGGAAGAGATGAGCGAGGGATAGAGAATAAAAGGTGAAAGGCAAGAGAAGTCACACATGTCAAGAGATAGAGGAGAGAGAGAGAGAAAGGTAAAGAGACATAAACAGAAAGATAGACAGATATCAAGAAAGAGAGAGAGACAGAGAGAAAGCTAGAAAGAGAAAGAAAGCAAGGGATATATAGACAGAGAGAACAAGGGATAGATAGATAGATAGATAGATGGATAGATGGATAGATGGTTAGATAGACAGATAGATAGATAGATAGATAGATAGATAGATAGATGAATAGATGGATAGATAGATAGAGAGAGGGATAGAGAGAGTGTGAGAGAGAAAGCACAGGGGAGCAGGTGAGGGGCCCATGTGTGGAATGTTCACCTGATACAGAGAAGACAGGATGGAGAGAGAGAGAGAGAGAGAGAGAGAAGGAGAGAGGGGGGGGGGGTAGAGAGAGAGAGAGCGAGGGAGATGGAGAAAGAGAGGGGGGGAGAGAGAGATAGAGAGAGCAAGCGAGAGAGAGAGAGAGAGAGAGAGAGAGAGAAACTGGGAGAGTGTTCAGGTCACTTACCTCATACTGATCCCCTGGACACAGACGGGCAAAGCCGGCCAGACCTGGAGAAAGGGGCAAAGAAAACACACACACACACACGTTTACATCGGGAGTGTGTGTGTGTGTGTGTGTGTGTGTGTGTGTGTGTGTGTGTGTGTGTGTGTGTGTGGTCAGTTCACTCTACCACTGATGACTCAGTAGACTGTGAGGATTAACATTTACTCACACACACACAGTACACACACACACACACACACACACACACGCACACACAGACAGTACACACACACACACACACACACACACACACACACACACAGTACACACACACACACTCACACACCTGGACGTGAAATAGAGACACATGCAGAGTGTATGGTTACAGGGGTGTGTATGAGTGACTGGGGTCTCCTGTGCCACCCCCTTAGCCTAATACACAACGTGTGTGTGTGTGTGTGTGTGTGTGTGTGTGTGTGTGTGTGTGTGTGTGTGTGTGTGTGTGTGCTACCTCTCATCTTGATGTGAAACTCTCCCAGTAGGTTCTCTAGTTCCCCCTCAAACGTGCACATGTTCTGCAGAGGAGAAAGAAGAACTATGAGTTGAGGAACCGTTCAGCCCATATGGTGAAGAAGAAGAGGAGGAGAAGAAGAGACGAGGGGAGGAGAGGAGAGGAGGAGAGGAGTGGAGGAGAGGATGAGAGAGAGAGAGAGAGGACGAGAGGAGTGGAGGACAGAGAGAGGAGGAGAGGAGAGGAGAGGAGGAGAGGAGAGGAGGAGAGAGACAGGAGGAGAGAGACAGGAGGAGAGGAGAGGAGGAGAGGAGGAGAAGATGAGAGAGAGAGGAGTGGAGGACAGAGAGAGGAGGAGAGGGAGAGGAGGAGAGAGCGAGAGAGAGAGGAGAGGAGGAAAGAGAGAGAGAGAAAGGAGGAGAGGAGTGGAGATAAACTAAGATAGCACAGGGCTGCACTTCTTTCAAAGGTAAAATTGACAAAATCAGACTCAACATATCTGCTCAATT
>NC_055977.1:1754263-1764263 GCF_018492685.1 Alosa sapidissima | reverse complement strand
AAAACACCAGGCATGTCATTTTCAACAATATGGGAATCCATGAAAGCATATCTAAGAGGACAAATTAGTGAAATGGCACGACTTAAGCAACTAACTGATGATATATTACACATAGACACAATACTTGCACAAGCCCCATCATCAGACTTATATAAGCAAAGGCTGATACTTCAGACAGAATTCAATCTCCTCTCAACTAAACATATATCAAACCTCCTCAATAGAACACGCCACAGAATCTATGAACATGGAGAGAAGATAGGCACAATCCTTGCACATCAACTACGCCAAAAAGCTGCAGCTCAGTCTATATCTGAAATGAGTATGGCACCAAACATATTAACCACTCTAAAATTAACCAGGTATTTCATCAGTTTTATTCAAAACTATACACTTCAGAGTCACATAAAGATGAATACCTGTTCAAGTCCTTTTTTGATCAATTAGAAATCCCCTTAGTAGGTGACCAAATGGCTTCTGAGCTGGAAAAACCATTTACAGAGGAAGAATTTCATTCTGCTGTTAAATCTATGCAGAATGGTAAATGTCCAGGGCCAGATGGATTTCCTAGTGAATTTTTCAAGAAATTTGCTAAAGAATTAGCCCCTCTATTGCTCTCTACATTTAAAGAATCATCTATATCTGGCTCACTCCCTCCAACTATGCGTCAGGCTGTTATATCCCTTATCCTTAAAAAAGAGAAAAACCCAGTAGAATGCGGTTCATATCGCCTCATTTCTCTGTTAAACGTGGACAGTAAAATACTTGCTAAAATGCTGGCTCTGCGACTAGAAAAGGTACTCCCTTCATTGATTTCAGATGATCAGACTGGTTTTATTAAAAATAGACAAATATCTTCTAATATACATAGATTACTTAATGTTCTTTATGATCCCACTCCACCCAAAGGCACAGAGGTATTAATATCTCTAGATGCAGAAAAAGCCTTTGATAGGGTGGAGTGGGATTACCTTTTTTATACTTTGAGATGCTTTGGATTTGGCCCAAAATGTATACATTGGATTGAGACACTTTATTTTCTACCTATGGCAGCTGTTCGAACTAATAACAACCTGTCTGTTTTTTTTAAATTTACAGCGTGGTACTAGACAGGGCTGTCCTTTGTCACCCCTTTTATTTGCCCTAACAATAGAACCACTAGCTATAGCATTGCGTAACAGTGTTGATATCAAAGGCATAATGAGAGGAGGGGCTGAGCATAAAGTGTCATTATATGCTGATGACATGTTGGTGTATATGACTGACCCCAGGACTTGTCTGCCAAAGCTGCTTGATCTGTTAAACTCCTTTGGCAAGATATCAGGATATAAAATCAATATGCTGAAAAGTGAGCTTATGTCTATAGACCCCAATTACCAGCTCACCATCCAGTCCCTGCAAGTTAAAATATGCACAAACAAATTTAAATATTTAGGTATTTGGATAACCCGTAAGTTTAAAGATCTCTATGAAGCCAATTTTCCTCCACTTTTAAATTGTTTTAAAAAAGATTTAGATCGTTGGAATCTCCTTCCACTGTCGTTAGGGGGACGAATAAATGTAATAAAAATAAATATTATGCCCCGATTTTTGTTTCTTTTCCAGTGTATCCCTATATTCTTAACAAAATCTTTTTTCATAAATATAGATAAACTTTTGTCCAGTTTTATTTGGAATGGTAAAAACCTGCGTATACGTAGGGAAACTTTGCAACGTCACCGACTACATGGTGGGCTTTCCCTACCCAATTTTCAATTCTATTATTGGTCTGCTAACATTAAAAACATAATGCACTGGATTCATTCCTCTAGGGGTGAAGACAGTCCCAAGTGGCTACAGCTTGAACGTACATCCTGTACACAAGTATCCTTACATGCACTAGCTTGTTCTAAAATACCCCTTCCAGAATCTATATCAACATACTGCATAAATCCAGTTGTGAAGCACTCCCTCAAGATATGGACACAGTTCAGACGAGCTTTTTCTATAACTGAGATGTCCATAGATACCCCTTTGGTGGGAAATAACATGTTTGCGCCCTCCATGACTGATGATGCTTTTAAAATATGGACTGAAAAGGGACTGAACACAGTCAAAGATGTATATATAGGTGGCACCTTTGCATCTTTTGAACACTTGAGAAAACATTTTGACATTCCTCACTCACATTTTTTTAGCTATTTACAACTTCGCAGTTTTGTTTCTGCAAATTGTCCTTCTTTTCCATTGACACCACCAGATTCCCTTTTAGACAGAATACTTAAGATGCCCCTTTGGCCTGGGGAGGTTGTTGGTAGGCTGTACTCTCTACTCAGTATGGATCATTTGAAAACATTGACAACATTAAAACATAAATGGGAGGAAGAACTGGACACAGAGCTATCAGATGAGCTATGGCAGGATGCTCTCAATAACATACACTCATCCTCTATCTGCCTACGACATACCATTATCCAGTTTAAAGTTACTCACCGTTTACATTGGTCAAAAACAAAGTTGGCCAGAATTGCACCTGATATTGACCCAGAGTGTGATCGATGTAATACAGAGCCGGGCACTCTGTCACATATGTTCTGGAGCTGCCCTAAACTGTCTGAGTTTTGGGAGTTGATTTGTGCTTTTCTTTCCAAAGCATTGCATACTCATATTGGCCCATCACCAATCATTGCCATTTTTGGAGTAGGACCACAAGAACTTGGCAGGTAAATGGGATAAAACAGTGATTGCATTTACAACTCTCTTGGCTAGACGCATTATTTTATTAAAATGGAAGGATAAGTCTCCACCTGTATTTAAACACTGGATTAACGATGTTATGCACTATTTAACACTTGAACATATTTGTTATTATTTACAGGGTAATAACATTAAATTCAGTAATATCTGGCAACCTATTCTTACATTGGTTGAACAGATGGACTCTAATGACATTGTATAATGTGAACGTCCCCCCCCCCCCCATAATGACATTGTATAATGTGAACAGAACAGCACCAGAGGCTACACTAGACACACACACACACACACACTCAGAACAGCACCAGAGGCTACACTAGACACACACACACACACACACTCAGAACAGCACCAGAGGCTACACTAGACACACACACACACACACACTCAGAACAGCACCAGAGGCTACACTAGACACACACACACACACACTCAGAACAGCACCAGAGGCTACACTAGACACACACACACACACACACTCAGAACAGCACCAGAGGCTACACTAGACACACACACACACACACTCAGAACAGCACCAGAGGCTACACTAGACACACACACTCAGAACAGCACCAGAGGCTACACTAGACACACACACACACACACTCAGAACAGCACCAGAGGCTACACTAGACACACACACACACTCAGAACAGCACCAGAGGCTACACTAGACACACACACACACACACTCAGAACAGCACCAGAGGCTACACTAGACACACACACACACACACACACACACACTCAGAACAGCACCAGAGGCTACACTAGACACACACACACACAGAACAGTACTGAAGGCTACACTAGACACACACACACACACACACACAGAACAGTACTGACGCTACACTAGACACACACACACACACACAGAACAGTACTGAAGGCTACACTAGACACACACACACACACACACACACACAGAACAGTACTGAAGGCTACACTAGACACACACACACACACAGAACAGTACTGAAGGCTACACTAGACACACACACACACACAGAACAGTACTGAAGGCTACACTAGACACACACACACACACACACACAGAACAGTACTGACGCTACACTAGACACACACACACACACACACAGAACAGTACTGAAGGCTACACTAGACACACACACACACACAGAACAGTACTGAAGGCTACACTAGACACACACACACACACACACACACAGAACAGTACTGACGCTACACTAGACACACACACACACACACACAGAACAGTACTGAAGGCTACACTAGACACACACACACACACACACACACACACAGAACAGTACTGAAGGCTACACTAGACACACACACACACTCAGAACAGTACTGAAGGCTACACTAGACACACACACACACACACACACACACACACACACACACAGAACAGTACTGAAGGCTACACTAGACACACACACAGAACAGCACCAGAGGCTACACTAGACACACACACACACACACAGAACAGTACTGAAGGCTACACTAGACACACACACACACAGAACAGTACTGAAGGCTACACTAGACACACACACACACAGAACAGCACCAGAGGCTACACTAGACACACACACACACACACACACACAGAACAGTACTGAAGGCTACACTAGACACACACACACAGAACAGCACCAGAGGCTACACTAGACACACACACACACACACACACACACACACACACACACAGAACAGTACTGAAGGCTACACTACACACACACACACACACACACACACACAGAACAGTACTGAAGGCTACACTAGACACACACACACACTCAGAACAGTACTGAAGGCTACACTAGACACACACACAGAACAGCACCAGAGGCTACACTAGACACACACACACACACACAGAACAGTACTGAAGGCTACACTAGACACACACACACACAGAACAGTACTGAAGGCTACACTAGACACACACACACACAGAACAGCACCAGAGGCTACACTAGACACACACACACACACACACACACACACAGAACAGTACTGAAGGCTACACTAGACACACAGAACAGCACCAGAGGCTACACTAGACACACACACACACACACACACACACACACACAGAACAGTACTGAAGGCTACACCAGCAAACTAGTCAGAGACAATGTGCCCAGATGAGCGGGCCATCAGGGCCACATCAGGGCCGGATCAGAGCCAGATCAGGGCCAGATCAGGGCCAGATAGATAGATACTTTATTGATCCCCAAGGGGAAATTCAGGGCCACATCAGGGCCGGATCAGGGCCAGATAGATAGATAGATAGATAGATAGATACTTTATTGATCCCCAAGGGGAAATTCAGGGCCACATCAGGTGACATCAGGGCCACTCTCTGGTGAGGCAGACCAGGACCGATGGGATTAAATCAGCTGATTTCTGCATGATGTGAATAATGGAACATCCTCTAGGAGACCACATGAGCAGCTCTCACACACACACACACACGATGTGCATGTGGGGGCAGTAGAGCATTCCTCTGGGGGTGACCTGGTTTTGCTGCTGCTGCTGTGGACATGATGCCTGAGATCATCAGCTGGCCATCTCCAGGCAAGTGCTAACCTGGCTACCCCCAACAGCAGAACAGTCTGGAAGCCAGTGCTACCCCCAACAGCAGAACATTCTAGAAGCCAGTGCTACCACGGAACAGCAGAACATTCTAGAAACCAGTGCTACGGCCAACAGCAGAACATTCTAGAAGCCAGTGTGAGAGTCAACCATTCCATCTCTCTTGCCCACCAATGTGGTTATAAGCTGCTCTTCTGCACTTACACACACACACACACACACTCTCAACCTGAGCTGCCCATTACCGCCCCCAACAATCCACTTTTAAACGTGACTCACCTCAACACACACACACATGCTCAAATAGAGCCAGAAACAAGGCTAGCTCAAACACACACACATGCTCAAATAGAGCCAGAAACAAGGCTGCCTTAAACCTCAAACACACACACAGATTATGACCTGATTTCCCCTCAGAAACCACAACTGACACCAACCAACCAACCACCCCCCCCCCCCCCCCAACACACACACACACACACCACCTGAGACTGCCTCATCTCTTGGTGGAGAAATAAGGATGGATGACAGAGGTAAGGAGATGATGACAGGCATCGGGGTTTTCACTGCATTTCATTGTCTCTGTACTTGTACTCTGCACAATGACAATAAAGTTGAATCTAATCTAATCTAATCTAAAAATGGTGGACGTTGTCTTTTAAATGGACAAAGGGTGTAATTGTGGTGGCGTGGCATGGCCGCTTGTGTGGTCTAGAATGGAGATTGTGAGTGTGAGTGTGTGTGTGTGTGTGGTTGTTTAGTTTACAGGAGGAGAGTTGTGGTTTGTGGTGTTAATGGGTGGTGATGGGTTTAAAGCAATAAAGGAGAGATGTGGTGGTTTAAAAGAGGAAGGGTGTTGATGGGGATTGTAGTCCTAAAGGATGGTACTTGTAACGGATGGGAATTGTAGTCCTAAAGGATGGGAATTGTAGTCCTAAACGGTGTGTGTGTGTGTGTGTGTGTGTGTGAGCGTTTCTGTGCTGCTCTCCCTGGTCTGTGAGTTGCATCAGCACATGGCTGGATGATGACAGCACGGGTAACTGAGTGCATCGGTGCACAAGCCTCCATTACGGCTCCATCAGCAGCACATGAGCTCATGCCACAGAGGCTCCAGCAAACCCAGTGGCCCTGAGCTCAGTGCAAAACCTGGACAGAGATGAGAAACCAGGCCTCCATTTGGTTTCTTTTGGTTCATGGTTGTTTAGTGTAGAGCTACTGAGAGTGGTAGTTGGCCACACAGTGAAATGACCAGGCCCCATGCCGGCTCCCGGAGCCCAGAAACACACACACACACACACACACACACAACACCCGATTTCAGTCCGACGAAAGTCGTATCGCTTCTCCTACAGCATCTGAGATCTCTGGAAAAGACAAGATGACAAGATGCCTCCTCACTGCAGAAAGACAAAACCCTCCAATCTGTCCCAGCATGGCTATTTATAGACTTCCTTATCAACAGGCCTAGACTTCCGTATCAGCAGGCCTATTTATAGACTTCCTTATCAGAGCTACTTCACATCAGAGGAGTACAGCAGCGCACTTCAGATCTTTATCGTTTGTTTCTGCAGAGACCGTTGTCATTACCTGTCAGTGTTTCCCACATAATTGGATTCTATTTGTGCTGGTAGGTTTGCAGAATTAACTTGAACCTGGAAAATCATTGTGTGGTGGTCACTGTTGATATTGTGGTGGGCCGCCACAAATAAGTCAATGTATGGGAAACACTGCCTGTATTTACTGTGTGTGTGCTTGCATGTGATGTCTTTTGTCAGTCAGAGTGAAACACACAAGATGCTGTTGTTAATGAGCATGACAACACACCTTGTCTCTGATTGGTTAATGAGCATGACAACACACCTTGTCTCTGATTGGTCACATCTTTGCAGATCAGCATCCTTCTTTTTCTCTACTCTACTCTACACACACACACACACACACAAACATAAACACACACACACACACACTTCAACAAGTACTTCTGGGGGAAATACACACGCACGCACACATGCACCTATACCAATACAAAAAGGGAAAAGCTACTCGGAGGCTGCGGACTGCTGCTTGTGAAAGTGTGTGTGTGTGTGTGTGTGTGTGTGTGTGTGTGTGTGTGTGTGTGTGTGTGTGTGTGTGTGTGAGTACAAGCACACGTGTGTGTACTTTGAGGAGCTGCTGGTGTTTGTAACGGCTGTATAAATTAATCTCCCATGGCAACAGAACACAATAGCCAGAGTGTTGAGGAGAACAAAAGTGCTGTTATGGACCGTCCACTGGGGCCCTCCTACACCAACCTGTGTGTGTGTGTGTGTGTGTGTGTGTGTGTGTGTGTACTGCCCTCCTACACCAACCTGTGTGTGTGTGTGTGTGTGTGTGTGTGTGTGTGTGTGTGTGTGTATACTGCCCTCCTACACCAACCTGTGTGTGTGTGTGTGTGTGTGTGTGTGTGTGTGTGTGTGTATACTGCCCTCCTACACCAACCTGTGTGTGTGTGAGTGTGTGTGTGTGAGTATCTACACTGCCCTTCTACACCAGCCACCATGCAACAGCCTGTGTGTGTGTGTGTGTGTGTGTGTGTGCAGATACAGACGACAGGCTGTGTTCTCTCCTTCTCTATTATAAAAATTTAATACAAAATATAAAAATGCTTCTGTATCTTTCTCTCTCACTGAGCTTAACAACATAAACTCATTCTATTCTGACTCTGGTGTGTGTGTGTGTGTGTGTGTGTGTGTGTATGTTATTAACACTTATGAAGCTTTAATCCCTGGTGGAACACACACACAATGACATGTTGCAGTGATGCGTGCTTTGATGTACCTGACAAAATAAGCCTCACAGCAGAAAACTAAGCCATCATACACATACACATACACACACACACACACACACACCCTCCAGAAACACAAAAACATAAAACATCACGCACACGCACGCACAGGCACATGTTCAAACACACACACACACACAAACACACACATATTCAAACACACACACAAACACACAGACATGACATGACCCTGCAGCAGTGGTAAATAGGCTTTGAAAAACACTTCCATGTATTGCTGCTTATAAGCTGCTAAAAATCAAATGGCTCTCCAGCTGACCAGCTCAATGCATCCTCACACACTAACCTGCTTTTGATCCATCCTTCTGTGTGTGTGTGTGTCTGTGTGTGTGTGTGTGTGTGTGTGTGTGTGTGTATGTGTGTGTGTGTATCTACCGTTTGATTCTTAAGTGTTGGTTTTGTGTCTTTAGTGAAAAGGACCAGGATGTTGACCACCCGCCCTTCAGAACGCCCCCCCCCCCCCTTTCAGACAGAAAAACAAACAAACAAACAAAACAGTTCCCTTTTTCAGAGGTCGCTGGGTTCAACACACACACACACACGATAACACATTAACACACACACACGATAACACATTAACACACACACACACACACACACACAGACAAACACACTTTGAGTTCAGCAGTAGTGTGTAAATCTGTGAATATGGGTCAGCTGTCTCCAGAGCTCCTCATCACCACTGATCTGGGTACACACACACACGCTGATCTGGGTACACACACACGCGCTGATCTGGGTACACACACACGCGCTGATCTGGGTACACACACACACGCTGATCTGGGTACACACACACACACGCTGATCTGGGTACACACACACGCGCTGATCTGGGTACACACACACACGCTGATCTGGGTACAGTACTGAACGCTCATGACAAGGGTTATTACCAACACACACCACCCCCCACTTCCCCGCAACACACTTCAGTGCCGAGGGTGTGTGTGTGTGTGCGCGCCTCAGAGTCCGTCCCCAGTAATGACAAAGCACAGCACCTCAGGGTTGATCCAATTTGATCCAACATTTGATGTTGTATACAAGCAGTGTGTGTGTGTTCAAAGGGAGATGATAACACACACACACACACACAGATGTGTGCTGGCCATTTCAGTGGGTCAATCCCTGAGCCGTAAGCTTGGATGGCACAGTAGGAGGTTTGAGCTATCATGACCTAGTGTGTGTGTGTGTGTGTGTGTGTGTATCAGAGTAAATATGTGTATGTGTGTATGAATTTGTACTGGTGACTTTGATGGTGACTGTGTGTGTGGAGGGGGGTCTTGAATTTGTGTGTGTCTGTCTGTCTGTCTGTGTGTGTCTGTGTGTGTGTGTGTGTGTGTGTGTGTGTGTGACAGAGAAAGGGTGAGATCACACTTTAGGGTGAGATCATCTTGGTGGGATTTGCATCTAATCAAACCGCAGCAGGACTCCCGCAACAATAGACTCCCGCTGGGGAACCCAGTGACCGACAAAGAACTGGAGAAGTGTGTGTGTGTGTGTGTGTGTGTGTGTGTGTGTGTGTGTGTGTGTGTGTGTGAGAGAGAGAGAGTGTGTGTGTGCCAATTCTAAATTGGCACTTTGGCTGAACCACAGTAATGGGAATGACCATCTTGATTGATATTCATATAGTCACACACTCACTTAGATTTAGTGTTCTGGAAAGATGTCAAAAATGACCAAGAACCTGAAACAAGCAGTTTAAAGCACACTCTACCAATACTCACTAATAAACACACACAGGCTACCTTATACACACTCTACCAATACTCACTAATAAACACACACACGCTACCTTATACACACTCTACCAATACTCACTAATAAACA
>NC_055977.1:1741763-1749263 GCF_018492685.1 Alosa sapidissima | reverse complement strand
GGGGAAGTGGGTGTTTTGGTTGAGACGGTTCCTCCTCACCCTGACGCAAAGCCAAGCGGTCATCCAACTTTCATTCTCCTTCCACACACACACACACACACACACACTGATGTGAGACAATCCAGAAGCAGCCGTTCCCCCTCAGGTGTGATGTAACAACAAGACGATCATATCTGACCTCTGACCTTTGACGAGGCCTGTCCTGCACTATCCCCTGCATTTTAAAACACACACACACACACACAATTGCGGAATTCTAGCCCAGTTCACTCTCGGCCACTAGACCACTAGCACTTCTCACACACACACACACACTAGCACTTCTCCCACCTTCCTCACTTCTTTCAGTGCTGGCCTGAGTGGAAGTGTGTCTGAAAATCACACCATGCATCTCACCTACCCAGGGATGGATTACTGCACGGGCCTACCGGGCCTACCGGGCCCAGGCCCAGGGGCCCAAGGGGTCTGGGGGCCCTGAAGGCCAAGCCTTTGCATGGAATCATTGCCTCAATATCAACAAATCAGGATGTAGGCTATGAATCTGATTGAATTTAGTATTGGCAATCCCCAAAATGCACCAGAATACAGGAAATCACATCAAACAAATTAAAAAATTTCTGGGGAAGGACCCCCAAACTCCCCCTCCCACATATACGACAATTAGTGGGGAGCCCTTAATACATCTGGGCCCAGGGGCCCAAAAATTCATAATCCGCCCATGCATCTACCTGTGTGTGTGTGTGTGGCTGCATCTGACAAGACCCTTCAAACTGAACACCATGCATTTGATCTAAACCGTGTGTATGTGTGTGTGTGTGTGTGTGTGTGTGTGTGTGTGTGCGTCTAACAAGACCCGTCAAACTGCACACAGTGCAGCTCATAATAGCTCTGTGAAGTTGATTGGTGTTCTAACAGATGCCTTTATCTATCTATGGATTCACAACGGCGGGTTCAGCTAACGGTGCGCCACCACACCCGGATTTACACAGGCACACACACACACACCCCTTCCTCACCCCGGCGCTTAGACGTCTGCTCTCCAGCGCCTCTCCCTGCTCTCTCAGAGCAAGCCTGCCCCTGTGTGTGTGTGTGCGTCTCTGCAGTGGGCCTGAAACAGCCCCATGGTCTGCTGATAAACAGACAGAAAGCCCCCCATGGTCACATGGTCATCCAGGGCGCCGAGCAGGCAGAAGTAGCCAAGCCCAGATCAGAGCGGTGAGCCCTCAGCTAAGGGGCCATGGAGTAAGGACGCTGAGCAGCACACACACACACACACACGCACACAGAGTCACACGCACAGAGTTACACACACAGAGTTACACACGCACAGAGTCACACACACACACGCACAGAGTCCCACACGCACAGAGTCACACACACACAGAGTTACACACGCACGCACACAGAGTCACACACGCACACACAGAGTCCCACACACACAGAGTTCCACACACACGCACGCACAGAGTCCCACACACACGCACGCACAGAGTCCCACACACACACAGGAAGTCTAACACATGCCCACTCTTCAGAGGGCAACACCATGCAGATGAGAAGTGACATCAGTAAGAGTGATACGAGTAGAGGAGAGAGAGAGAGAGAGAGAGAGAGAGAGAGATGGCATGGAGAAAGAACAAGTGACAGAAGAGAAGGAGAGGTTGTGTGTGAGAGAGCCACGGCCATGTTGTCAGCGCGTGAGGTTGGCATCTCTCCGCACCCCCACTGGCCCGCGCGACTGAGCCTTCAAACGGCTTCCAAAACTCACTGGTTTGGCGAGCCTGCAAAGCTCCTCCGTTTAACCATATCAAAGCGCAGCCTCTCTCGGCGGAGAACTGGGGGAGAGTTTTAACCTTGAGGCGTTTCTCTTCGCAACTTACAGCTTACAGCTGTTTGATGCCCGCGAAGAGGCACTAAACAAAACTGTTCACCCCATACTCCCCTCAGAAAAACAAAGACACAAGCGTCCATCGAAAACAGCCTTTAACTGCTGAGGAAAACGCTCAACCACTGCCGAACCGGCTGGAACAAGCGAGGAAGGGTTTAAGTGTTGTGTTCAGAAGTATCTGCCCGACCCCTCTACTCAAACCAGAAGCAAGTCTCCCCCCCCCCCCCCCACCCTGGATATCGCTTTGGGGGGAGTTCCACCGACAGAAACCCCCTCCCCCAAACAAAACCTCCACCACCGCGCTCGCCAAAATCGTTTCGGGCGGCTGTCTAATGTGCAATCATGTGTCACCGCGAATCACAGTAATAAGGGTGTCGCACACAACCGGGGAAAGCGTCCGTCGCTCGCTCTCTCGGTCTCTCCCACGGCAGCACACACATCATTAATCCACAGTCTTCACGCCTGCACCGCATCAGTGCTGCCAATAGACACACACACACACACACACACACACACACACACACACACACAATAACCAGACAAAGCTGTAGGCGTGTGATCATTTTTACGAGCAATTATGATAAAACTCGCGCACATATGTGAAACAGATGATATTTTGAGGCTGGTGTGATGTTTGCCGGAAACCAAAGACCCTGCCGTAAAATCATGAAGAAAATGTATCCACACTTGTCAACGTTACAATCCCCGCTCCTCCACAAACAACACAAAAGACTCCGAGGAGACGACACAGTGCTGTGACACTCTGCGACTCGGTGAGACACGTCTACAGACGCAAGTGGTGACATTCAGCATTGATACGAACCTTAAATGAACTAAATCTGTCACTTTTATACTACAATGTTTAGGACCATAATGTCAGACAACAGCAGAGCAGCCTACTCACCACTGCAAAACTTCTTCTAACTGATTCCTATAGAGCTAAATCGTTGTTGGTTAACGGCGCTTCATCCATGAGTAACCGAGTTTTCCCTCGTCGTTTTCCGTACTGGGAAACCTCGCCGGTAACCACAGAGGCAGTGCTCTCGCCGGTCGTCGTCAGCGCACGGTTCGCTTGCCAATTCAAAAGCGCCCTTGAATTCCTGATATTTCCAAGTGCATGAGAAAATCGGAGCCCCCCCTGCGTGCGCGCGTGTGTGCGTGTGACCGCGATCATGTGTGGACCAGCTTGGTTTGGGTTAAGCCCACGCCCTCTGAACAGTAGCGAGCCAATGGACACGCACAGCTCAAACGGAGGGCGGCGTCACAGTTTCTTCAGAAGCATAATTTGCTACTTTCTTTCCCCCCCCATGTTTACTGTGTAGTGTCACTGGCGGCGGTCTGGGTGGCATTCAGCCTGTATGTTAGCGCCGGTGGCGGGCCAGTGCTGTCCTGCGATCATTTCTCTCCGTTGTGAGCTGTTTGCTCAGCTGACACGACGCAGGCGTTACTGTAGAAAAGTTCTGCGCTGTTTCTTATCTTTCTTGAATTTCCCCTAGGGATCAATAAAGTATATCTATCTATCTATCTATCTATCTTATCTGACACCAAAAACACGAATCTTTGCTGGAGAGAGGCGCGCGCCTGCTTTTCACCCTCTCTCCCTTTACGGGACTAACGAGCCGGTGCTGTGTGCTGATTTCTGACGTGATGTTTTTCAAATTTCAGGAGCTGAACTGGAATTTCCGAGTGAGCGCTCTGGCCGGACGAATGATGGACGGACGGGTATGCCCAGCGGTGCCGTCAGGCCTCACCGTGAACTTCACATGACCATCGCGAGAAGCACTTTTCTGTGCTTCTCCACAGAACCAGGCACACGCACGCACACACTACTGCCGTCACATCACATCCCCAACGGAGGCCCGAGTGTGTGAAGCCCTCCGAGATGGACGTGTGATCAACACACACACACACACACACACACACACACAATCCTAAAATGACCCCCACTCTCTCTCTGTGTGTGTGTGTGTGTGTCTCTCTCTTTCTCTCTCTGTGTGTGTGTTTCTCTCTCTCTCTCTGTGTGTGTGTGTGTCTCTTTCTCTCTCTCTCTGTGTGTGTGTGTGTTTCTCTCTCTCTCTCTCTGTGTGTGTGTGTGTGACACCTCCACTGATCTGTGCTGGTTTCTCAGCTGCTTCCTCTGTAATTATGACTGTCATCAGCAGCCCCTCTCTGCAGGCTATATTTACACACACACACACACACACACACACACACACACACTCACTACAAAGCCATGTCTTGAGGCAGAAGTAGTTGAGATGTAGCCTAGAAATCTAGATGCACCCTAGCGGCAGCAAATTACATTACACACACACACACACACTCACTCCAAATTACATTTGCTGCCAGGGCTAGTCTAGCAACTCTCCGTTGGCTTGTGAGTTCGAAAAATTAAACTTCTAAAATTAAAGAATGAACAGCTATGATAAGGGATCAGATTCCAAAAATAATTCAGTGGAAATGCATGGATTCCAGTTGCTGCTACTGGAAGAACCAGTTCATTCTTACTCGTTGCTCGACTTATCGTGACTAAATTCAAGATGGCTGCAAACGCTAAACTTCGTGAAGATACTGTCTGTATAAATCGTCTTGTAAGTAAACTACCAGTGCTTTTTCAAAGTTCTCAATGTCTCGTTTTAAATGTCAGGGCCCTCGGAAGTCTACCAATGAAGTGTGGAGATACATTGAGCCTCGTAAATGGGTGTAAAACAGTGATTTATTTGCATGGTTAGCCCGATGCCGAAGCACCACTATTGAAAAAGCTGTTGGTAGCATCGGCTAACTAGCGCCAGATTTTGGAGTGCAGGGGACAAGCCGAGATGGGCTATGAGACATACGTTCACACTCGGTATCATGTTTCAATACACTTTAGGTCAATATCACACCGGAATTCTCCTTTAACATAATGATTGATGGCAGAGTTGCAACGGTTTGGCTTGAATTCCCTGCTACTTGAAAACAAATAAGATAATGTTGCTGTTGGCCAACAGTGTGACACGAGTTAAGCTTTTATTAAGTTGGCAAAAGTTTGAACTAGCCAACTAGCTCCGCTGGTGGGAAACGCATGGGACTCATAGCGCTGCCGCTGTCCTATTGCGTGCAGAGGGAATTTGATAGACAACTGATTATCCCGCCCCTCGGACTGAGCACTGCGAACGGTGAGTGCCCAGACCCTACATTTTAATGTGGGTCTGGCTCGTCAGGCTAGTTGAGATGGGATGAGGAGTGAGTTTCATATCTGGAGGGTGGAGGTGTGTGTGGTTGTGTGTGTGTGTGTGTGGACCCCCTCTTTTGCTCTCTCTCCCTCTACTCTCTCACTCTACTCTCTCCCTCTACTCTCTCACTCTACTCTCTCACTCTACTCTCTCCCTCTACTCTCTCTCTCCCTCTACTCTCTCTCCCTCTACTCTCTCACTCTACTCTCTCACTCTACTCTCTCACTCTACTCTCTCCCTCTACTCTCTCTCTCCCTCTACTCTCTCTCCCTCTACTCTCTCTCTCCCTCTACTCTCTCTCCCTCTACTCTCTCCCTCTACTCTCTCCCTCTACTCTCTCACTCTACTCTCTCTCCCTCTACTCTCTCACTCTACTCTCTCACTCTACTCTCTCTCACTCTACTCTCTCTCTCACTCTACTCTCTCACTCTACTCTCTCTCCCTCTCAAATTCAAATTCAAATATGCTTTATTGGCATGACAAACCATATGATGCATTGCCAAAGCGTTCACAGGAATAATAATAATTAAAGAAAATACAAATACAAAATGATATAGACATGTACAAACATTGTTACACTTCGTCACACACGCACACACACACACACACACACACACACACACACACACACACACACACAGCACGTCACAACCATGCAAGACCATTGTCTGTACACGTGCATAGGAAAACCAAGACAGGACAAAACAAAACAAAACAAGCAGGAGACATGGTGTAACAGACTGGGGCTGGGGAGCAGTGTTGTGTTTGAAGGGTGGAGGTAGTGGGGTGATTATCTTAAGTAATGCCTTCTCTCAGGTTATGGAGTGAGGACACATAACTTGCTGCCAGTATGCATGTGCTGGTGTCCTCACCCAAAACTACAGCAAGTTTTTTCTGTTCGTCCAGTTTTGTGAAGTTGGGAATGATGTTGTTCAAAGTGGTGAAATATTTGTCTCTTTGGGACCGATATTTGTCACAGTGTAGCAGAAAGTGCACCTCTGACTCCACCTCCCCTGTCATACAGTGACCACATGTCCTTTGCTCTTTTGGCAGCCATGACTTCTTGTGCCTGCCTTTCTCTATGGCTAGACTGTGGTCACTCAGCCTGTACTTGGTGAGGATCTGTCTCTGCTTCGTATCTCTGACAGTGTGGAGATACTCTGCCAATTGATAGTCTTTTCGTATGCCAATGTAACATTCAAGTTTGTGTTGTAATTTTGTTTCTTTCTTCCAGTGTTCCAAATAAGAATTCTTGTTGTTCTTGTTAATTTGGTTGATTCTGATTGGTGGTTGGGAAGCAGTGCTGGTCTGGACAATTTGTGGGTTAGGGGTTATTGGGTTAGTTAAATCCGAGACCAACTGACATAGGGGACTGGTCTTAGGGCTGAGCTCTTGGGATTTAAGTGCTTTAAAATGTAGTGAATTTTGAGGGCTTAATTTTAGATGAATCCAGAATTTTAGTGATCGTTTTTGGATATTAATCAATAGTGGAAATCGGCCTAATTCTGCCCTGCTAGCATTTGTGGGTACTTTTCTTTGGATATGTAACAAATTTCTACAGAATTCAGCATGCAGGGCTTCTATTGGGTGTTTGTCCCATCTAGAGTAGTCGTGCTTACTGAGTGGACCCCATATTTCACTTCCATAAAGTGCAATTGGCAAAATGACTGTGTCAAATATTTTGGACCAGATTTTAATTGGTATATCTATTTGATGAAAATTTCTTTTTATTGCATAAAATGCTCGTCGTGCTTTTTCTTTTAGTGCATTCACTGCAAGACCAAAGTTTCCAGAGGCGTTAATTTTTAAGCCAAGGTAGTTATAAGAAGTAACATTCTCTAGGGCGGTGTTACCTAAAGTAAAGAGGTGTCTGGTTCCCTGAGGTCTGGGATGCTTCTGGAAGATCATAACTTTAGATTTATCCAAATTGACTGTCAGGGCCCAGTTCTGACAGTACTGCTCTAGCAGGTCCAGGTGCTGCTGTAGGCCCTGTTCAGTGGCCGACAGCAGCACCAGGTCATCCGCAAAGAGCAGGGATTTGACTTCCGTGTCCAACAGGGTGAGCCCAGGTGTTGCAGATTGTTCCAATAACACCGCTAACTCATTTATATAGATATTGAACAAGGTTGGACTCAAGCTGCAACCCTGTCTCACCCCACGCCCTTGAGTGAAGTATTCAGTTCTTTTGTTGCCAATTTTTACGCCACACTTATTGCCCAAATAAATTGATTTGATGATGTTATACATTTTACCCCCTATACCACTTTGTAGGATTTTGAAATACAATCCTTCATGCCAGATTGAATCGAAAGCTTTTTTAAAATCAATAAAACACGCAAATATTTTCCCCTTACTTTTTTGGTGAACATTTTGGTTTATCAGGGTATGGAGGGTGTA
>NC_055977.1:1729263-1731763 GCF_018492685.1 Alosa sapidissima | reverse complement strand
TAAATTTCCATACGACTGAAGCTTGGGCAAAATGCACTCACACACACACACACGCACACACACACACATACACCATGCTGGAGAGGTCCAGCGGAACAGATAGCAGAGGGCTGTTATATAATATATATAACTCCAAGCCTAATGTGTGTGTGTGTGTGTGTGTGTGTGTGTGTGTTAGTGTGTGTTACACAAGAGCACACACCCACTCCTGACCTAAAGTGCCTGTCTCTCGGAGGAGTGCTGTGCTGCATATCGATGAAGGAAAGATGAGAGATGGATATTTTGGGCTCCAGCTCCAGCCAGAGATACCACAGCAGACACACACACACACACACACACACACACACACACACATACACACACACACACACGTACACTCAGCCAGAGATACCACAGCAGAGAGACAGAGATTACAGTTATAGTTACAGTTACAGGTAAACTCCTCTACAACTTCACTGTCCACACACACACACACACACACACACAGAAAGAGAGATACATACACACACTTCTACATCTAGTCTATTCAAAGTTCTGTATAGGCATACAGTCCACAGTTCATGCACACACATCAAACCCCAAATGAGCACAGGTCCTCACAGAGAGAGAGAGAGAGAAAGAGAGAAACATACACACACATCAAACCCCAAATGAGCACAGGTCCTCACACACACACACACACACACACACACAGAGAGAGAGAGAGATACATACACATACTTCTACATCTAGTCTATTCAAAGTTCTGTATAGGCATACAGTCCACAGTTCATAGTCAGTAATCAAACCTCAAATGAGCACAGGTCCCCACACACACACACAGAGAGAGAGAGAGAGATACATACACACACATCAAACCCCAAATGAGCACAGGTCCTCACACACACACACACACAGAGAGAGAGAGAGATACATACACACACATCAAACCCCAAATGAGCACAGGTCCTCACACACACACACACACACACAGAGAGAGAGATACATACACACACATCAAACCCCAAATGAGCACAGGTCCTCACACACACACACAGAGAGAGAGATACATACACACACACACATCAAACCCCAAATGAGCACAGGTCCTCACACACACACACACACACACACAGAGAGAGAGATACATACACACACATCAAACCCCAAATGAGCACAGGTCCTCACACACACACACACACACAGAGAGAGAGAGATACATACACACACATCAAACCCCAAATGAGCACAGGTCCTCACACACACACACAGAGAGAGAGATACATACACACACATCAAACCCCAAATGAGCACAGGTCCTCACACACACACACACACAGAGAGAGAGAGATACATACACACACATCAAACCCCAAATGAGCACAGGTCCTCACACACACACACACACACAGAGAGAGAGAGAGAGAGAGAGAGAAACATACATACACACACATCAAACCCCAAATGAGCACAGTTCCTCACACACACACACACAGAAAGAGAGATACATACACACACACATCAAACCCCAAATGAGCACAGGTCCTCACACACACACACACAGAGAGAGAGAGAGAGAGAAACATACATACACACACATCAAACCCCAAATGAGCACAGGTCCTCACACACACACACACACACACAGAGAGAGAGAGAGCGAGAGAGCGAGAGAGAGAAACATACATACACACACATCAAACCCCAAATGAGCACAGTTCCTCACACACACATACACACAGAAAGAGAGATACATACACACACACACATCAAACCCCAAATGAGCACAGGTCCTCACACACACACACACAGTGAGAGAGAGAGAGAGAGAGAGAGAAACATACATACACACACATCAAACCCCAAATGAGCACAGGTCCTCACACACACACAGAGAGAGAGAGAGATACATACACACACATCAAACCCCAAATGAGCACAGGTCCTCACACACACACACACACACACAGAGAGAGAGATACATACACACACATCAAACCCCAAATGAGCACAGGTCCTCACACACACACAAACACAGAGAGAGAGATACATACACACACATCAAACCCCAAATAAGCACAGGTCCTCAGCTCAGTAACCCAAACACAACAGCAATATGCAGCTTTACAAGACAATGACATGACACCTGTCGTCAAACTGCCTCTCTGCTATAGAAGACTGAAGCGATAACTGCCCCTCTGTAATAAGAGTACCGCAGATTATTTGCCCTCTTGTAACAGAGAAATGCCCCCCTGTGATAAGAGTACCGCAGATTATCAGCCCTCTTGTAACAGAGAAACCCCTCTGAGATTAGAGTACCGCAGATTATCAGCCCTCTTGTAACAGAGACATGAAAGCGAAACAGAGAACGAAGCCCACAGCGCCTCAGTACACTAGAGCGAGAGTTACGAGTGTTTCCTCAAAGAACCCAAAAGTGGCCTTCCACACACACACACACACACACACACACACACACACATGTGCATTGCCACAAATGATGCACACACAAACACACACAGCA
>NC_055977.1:1714263-1716763 GCF_018492685.1 Alosa sapidissima | reverse complement strand
ATCTACTGTCCTTATTGCTTAGTTTTTATATTATATACTTTTAATTACTTTTTTCTGCTGTTAGTGAATGTTGTGTGTGATGAGACCTTGAATTTCCCCTGGGGATCAATAAAGTATCTCTCTAATGTAGAGCATGGTGCTGGACAGTGGTGGTGTATGGACGGCTTGTAAAGGTCAAATGAATTCAGCTGACTTGAAAGGGGTGAATACACACATCAAACACTGAGACAGCAGAAACATGACGTGTGTGAGAGCACACACATGTATACACACACATGTACACACACACACACACACACACACACACACACACACCAAACACTGAGAACAGAAACATGACGTGTGAGAGCACATACACACACATACACACACATGCACACACACACACACACACACACACACACATCTAGTACTTCATTAGGCCAGGTCTCTGTCTTCATATCCCTGATTTGGTCTCTTTCATCACTTTCATTTACCAACCAAACTTCACACACTCTGACAACACACTCAGCTGGGCTCATTCAAACAAACACACACACACACACACACACACACACACACTCACACACACACACACAAGGTTACTCTGACAACACACACCCTTCCTCAGCTGGGCTCATTCAAACAAACACACACACAAACACACACACACAAGGTTACTCTGACAACACACACCCTTCCTCAGCTGGGCTCATTCAGACAAACACACACACACACACACACACACACACACAAGGTTACTCTGACAACACACACCCTTCCTCAGCTGGGCTCATTCAAACAAACACACACACAAACACACACACACACACACACACACACACACGGTTACTCTGACAACACACACCCATCCTCAGCCGGGCTCATTCAAACAAACACACACACAAACACACACACACACACACACACACACACAAGGTTACTCTGACGACACACACCCTTCCTCAGCTGGGCTCATTCAAACAAACACACACACAAACACACACACACACACACACACACACAAGGTTACACTGACAACACACACCCATCCTCAGCCGGGCTCATTCAAACAAACACATACACACACACACACACACACACACACACACACACACACACACACACACACACACACACACACACACAAGGTTACTCTGACAACACACACCAATCCTCAGACGGGCACTCATTCAAACAAACACACACACACACACACTCACACCAATCTTCAGACAGGTGCTCATTCAAACACACACACACACACACACACACACACACACACACTCACACACACACCAGACAGGAGCTCATTCTGAAATGAATCTTGTCTGGATCCCCAACACTGAGTGAAGCTGACCATGGCTTACATGTGACCTTCCCTGAGACGTGTATGTGTGTGTGTGTGTGCATGTGTGTGTGTGTGAGCAAGGGAAAACAGTTGGGTAACACAGTAGTTAGTGCCTACAGGTCTTCACAAGGGCACATGGTGGTAACCATGCCAACAGTGGTGGGGTCCTTCCTTATTCAGAGGCCCAAAATAAACCACAAACAACCAAAATAACAAAACCTCAGTCTCACCCCACCCCGAAACACACACACACACACACACACAAACACACATTCTCTCACACAAACCCTACCATACCCAACCCACCCCACCCCAAAATACATGCGCGTGCACACACACATTCTACCCAACTCAGCCCATCCACACACACACACACACACACTCTCATACACATCCTACCATACCCAACCCATCCTATTCACACACACACACACACACACACACACACACCCCAAAGCTGCCCCTCCCTATCGTCACCACCCCACTTGTGCTTTGTGAGGTCTCTGGGGGTTAAACCCTGATGTGTGGGCTGGAGTGTGTGTGAGGACTGTATGCTCCTCACAACTGCAAAATGAGAGATTGCTGTATGTGGATATACTTGTCTCCCACACACACACCCATGTACATATGCATGCGATCACACACACACACACACACACACACACACGTACATATGCATGCGATCACACACACACACACACACACACACATACATATGCATGCGATAACACACACACACACACACATTTACATATGCATGCGATCACACACACACACACACACCCACACACGTACATATGCATGCGATCAGATCACACACACAAACACACACACACAGATGTAGATCCATGGAGAGAATTTCCAAATTCAAAAATAATTTCCAAATTTATATTTGCTCAGATATTTCACATTCATTTGCTGTTTTGCATATATATTTTATCTATTCTGCTAAACATGTATTCCTGTGTGTGTGTGTGTGTGTGTGAAGGGATAGAGATGGTGTGTGTGTGTGTGTGTGTGGTGAGGGCGGAGGCCTGGTGTGGTCGGCGCTCTGTCAGCCACAGTTTCCGTTCTCACTGCAGGTGACCAGAGGAAAGAAGACATGAAGAAATAGAGGGAGGAGAGGAGAATGGAGAGAGCGAGAGAGAGAGAGAGAGAGAGAGAGAGAGA
>NC_055977.1:1699087-1704536 GCF_018492685.1 Alosa sapidissima | reverse complement strand
TGTTTATGTGTGTGTGTTTATGTGTGTTTATGTGTGTGTGTTTATGTGTGTGTGTTTATGTGTGTTTATGTGTGTGTGTTTATGTGTGTGTGTTTATGTGTGTTTATGTGTGTGTGTTTATGTGTGTGTGTTTGTAGAACACAAGCCTGTAGAACAGAACCAAGCTGTGTGTCTTGGTCCAACACACACACACACACACACACTTGTAGTCTTGGCCCACACACACACACACAGCTGTAGTCTTGGTCCACACACACACACACCTGTTGGTCCAACAATGTGCTGACCTGAAGGCAGCGTAGATTCTCCTGGATCTCATGCAGATGACCAGAACAGAATCACATCCAGAACCGGTTCCGTAACCAGACACATCCACTGCCCCTAGAACAGAACCGGCTCCGTAACCACACACATCCACTTTCTCTAGAACAGAACCGGTTCCGTAACCAGACACATCCACTTCCTCTAGAACAGAACCAGGCTGCTGAGGGGACCTGAGGGAAATCAGAAGAGGAGCTCCTACAAGCTTGATCAAAGCACACACACGCGCACGCACGCAAGCACACACACACGCGCACGCACGCACGCACGCACGCACGCACGCACGCACGCACGCACAAACACACAATATTAACTTTTTCATCACCCCTCAGACCTCATCCTCAAAGCAGAGCCTGGGTGAGGGATCAGACAGCGCCTCCTCCTGCGTCTCCTCCCTCCATGAGGTAGAAGAGGAAGGAGAAGAGGAGGAGAGGAGGAGGAGGAGGAGAGGGAGGGGAGGAGGAGGAGGAAGGAGAAGAGGAGAGAGGGAGAGGAGGAGGAAGAGGAGAGGGAGGGAGGAGGAGGAGGAGGAAGAGGAGAGGGAGGGGAGGAGGAGGAGGAGGAGAGGGAGGAGGAGGAGGAAGGAGAAGAGGAGGAGAGGGAGAGGAGGAAGAGGAGAGGGAGGGGAGGAGGAGGAGGAGGAAGAGGAGAGGGAGGGGAGGAGGAGGAGGAGGAGAGGGAGAGGAGGAGGAAGGAGAAGAGGAGGAGAGGGAGAGGAGGAGGAAGAGGAGAGGGAGAGGAGGAGGAAGGAGAAGAGGAGGAGAGGGAGAGGAGGAGGAAGAGGAGAGGGAGGGGAGGAGGAGGAGGAGGAGGGTAAAATAGGGGAGCGGAGGGGGTCTGGATTCTGGTTGTTCCGCCACCACAGACATGAAAGAGCAGCTTTGATATTAAATAAGCCCCCGTGAGCCTACAGAGATGCCTGTCAGAGCAGGGGAAGGGTGTGTGTGTGTGTGTGTGTGTGTGTGTGTGTGTGTGTGTGTGTGTGTGTGCGTTTGTGTGTGTGTGTGTGTGAGTGTGTGTGGGAGAGAGTGTGTGTGTGAGAGAGACTGCGGGAGTATTGTGTTTGTGGGAGAGAGTGTGTGTGTGTGTGAGACTGCGGGAGTAGCGTGTGTGTGGAAGGGGTGGAGATCAACCCTCCTCCTGCAGATCCACTCACAGGCTCCCTCAGAGACAAGGCACACACGCACGTCACCGCGGTAACAGCAGAACACGGGACAGGGTTCTATTGCTCCATCTGATCCAGATGTTTCAGGTTCTCTCTTCTCAGCTGCATATTGTGACATTTCACAACTCTGAGAACTCAACTCCTCTACCAAGGGTACGGAGCAGCGACTCTCTTATCACAAACTGACATGTCACACACACACCACACACGTCACACACACGTCACACACACACACACACACAACTGACACGTTTCACACACACAACACAACTGACACGTCTCACACTCATTTCTGACCGACAGACGCGGATCAATGCATAGGCTAGATACAGTAAGAGCTAAAGAACAGTGAGACCAACATCTCCTGCTGCCGTGTGTTTGAGTGTGTGTGTGTGTGTGTGTGTGTGTGTGTTTCCTGCTGCCGTGTGTTTGAGTAGCCTAAACACACAAGGAAAACATAGAGAACTGTCACGCTAACAATGCCCATAAACCCCATTATCGCAATTTTTATTAATGTCCATGTAAAGGTACAACTCTGAACTTTCAATTTTTATTAATGTCCATGTAAAGGTACAACACTAGCCAACACACACACACACATACACTAACGTTACAACTCTGAGCACACTAGCCAACACACACACACACTAACGTTGCAGTGATGTTGTTTGAGTATCTGTACCAACGTTGCAGTGATGTTGTTTGAGTATCTGTACCAACGTTGCAGTGATGTTGTATGAGTATCTGTACCAACGTTGCAGTGATGTTGTATGAGTATCTGTGCCAACGTTGCAGTGATGTTGTATGAGTATCTGTGCCAACTGGTGCATGTTGCCTTCTGTGGCCTCACAGCCCATGACCTTAATCCGCTGAGAGTTCATTTCTGACCGGGTCATTTGTAAAGAGTTCATTTCTGACCGGGTCATTTCTAAAGATTGACCAGGTCATTTCTGAAGAGTTCATTTATGACCGTCTAAAGAAAAATAGTTGTGCAGTCCAGAAACACATCGTTTTCTAATGAAAATTCAAAAATATAAAATACAAAACACTCTTTCTCTCTCTCTCTCTCTTTCTCTCCCCTCCCCTCTCTCTCTCTCTCTCTCCTCCTCTCTCTCTCTCTCTTCTCTCCCCTCCCCTCTCTCTCTCTCTCTCTCCTCCTCTCTCTCTCTCTCTCTTCTCTCCCCTCCCCTCCCCCCCCCTCTCTCTCTCTCTCTCTCACTTTCTCTCTTTCTTTCTCTCTTTCTCTCTCTCTCCCCTCTCTCTCTTCTCTCTCTCTTCTCTCCCTCCCCTCTCTCTCTCTCTTTTCTCTCTCTCTCTCCTCTCCTCTCTCTCTCCTCTCTCCCCTCCTCCCTCCTCTCTCTCTCTCTCTCTCTCTCCCCCCTCCCATCTTTCTCTTCTCTCTCTCTCCTCTCTTTCTCTCTCTCTCTCTCTCTTTCTCTCCTCTCTCCCCTCCCCTCTCTCTCTCTCTCTTTTTCTCTCTCTCTCTCCTCTCCTCTTCTCTCCTCTCTCTCTCTCTCTCTCTCTCTCTCTCTCTCCTCTTCTCTCCTCTCTCTCTCTCTCTCTCTCTACCCCCTCCCATCTTTCTCTTCTCTCTCTCTCCTCTCTTTCTCTCTCTCTCTCTCTCTCTCTCTCTCTCTCTCTCTCTCTCTCTCCCCTCCCATCTTTCTCTTCTCTCTCTCTCTCTCTCTCTCTCCATGACTCTGCATTTCTCTTCTCTCTGCGTTTCTCAGAGGCTCCTATGTGTGTGTGTGTGTTTCTGTGTGAAGCTGCATTAGTGACATCAACGTAATCCTGAAGGATGATTTAAGGGAATTTAAATCCACAAGAGTCCCCTCACACACACACACACTCTCTCACACACACAGACCAGACACACACACACACACACACACACACATTTTCCTCTGGCACTTCCTAGGAGGGAGGGTGGTGCTGCTAAGTGGTTTGAGATGACAGCAAAAGCTGTTTAAAAGCACATACACACACACACACTGTCCCTTCCTCCCACCCTTCTCAGAAAGGGGTGGAGTGTTGCCACTCACAGGTTTGAGATAACCTCTCACACACACACACACACACACACACACACACACACACACAGACACACACAGAGAGACACACACACACACACACACACACACACAGCACAGCCATGACCCAGAGGTCCTGCTGTAATACTGAGGACGTTTTCTCTTTCACCCACATCTCCTCATGCAGCTTCTGTGTGTGTGTGTGTGTGTGTGTGTGTGTGTGTGTGTGTATGTGTGTACGATGTGTGCGTGTGTGTGTAAATCTGGAAATGTGTGAGCATTTCACAAGTGTGTGTGTATGAGTATGTGTGAGTGATATGAGTGTGTATTTCTGTGTGTCAGACAGATGGTGTCAGGGTGAGAGTGTGTGAATGCATGTGTGTTTGAGTGTGTGTGTGTGTGTGTGTGTGTCTGGAGCTGCAATTGCTGAGGTTAAATTTCAGGTATAGCTCTGATCTTGATCATGGCCACGGCCACTAACACACACACACACACCCACAACCACACCCACCCACAGCCACACACACACACTCCCACACACACACACACTAATTAGCCATGCTGGGTGCCTACACTGTGGTGGCTGTCTCTGCTGTCGTGAGGAATTCCAGCTGACGGCTTTGAGCCAAATCATCTCTGTCACACACTCCCTCCCACACACACACACACACTCTGAGCCAAATCTTCTCTGTCACACACTCCCCCCCCCCCCCCCACACACACACTCTGAGCCAAATCTTCTCTGTCACACACTCCCCCCCCCACACACACACACTCTGAGCCAAATCTTCTCTGTCACACGGAAAACTACATTTCACTCTCTCCTTCTGCATCCTTCCATCCCTCTCTCTTGCTTTCACTATCCATCTCTTCTTCCACCTCTCTCCATCACTCCCCATTCCTCTATCTATCTATCTATCTGTATCCCCCCCCAGCCTGGTTGTGTGTTGGCAGGGCAGAGGGCAGAGGGCAGAGGGCAGAGGGCAGAGGGCACAGAGCAGAGGGCACAGGGCAGAGGGCACAGGGCACAGGGCAGAGGGCAGAGGGCACAGGGCAGAGGGCACAGGGCAGAGGGCACAGGGCAGAGGGCAGAGGGCACAGGGCAGAGGGCACAGGGCAGAGGGCACAGGGCACAGGGCAGAGGGCAGAGGGCAGAGGGCAGAGGGCACAGGGCAGAGGGCACAGGGCAGAGGGCAGAGGGCAGAGGGCAGAGGGCACAGGGCAGAGGGCAGAGGGCAGAGGGCACAGGGCAGAGGGCAGAGGGCCAGGGCAGAGGGCACAGGGCACAGGGCACAGGGCAGAGGGCACAGGGCACAGGGCACAGGCAGAGGGCACAGGGGCAGAGGCAGAGGGCAGAGGGCAGGGCATGTGATGATGACACTGGGGAGTGACAGGTCTTAGGTATACTCAGACCCCAGGTACGCCATGCACTAGACCCGTTACAGTTTGCATACCAGGAGAAAAGTGGGCGTGGACGATGCCATCACTTATCTTCTACACAGGACACATTCCCACCTGGACAAGGGGAAAAGTGCTGTGAGAATCATGTTCTTTGATTTCTCAGTGCTTTTAACACCATCCAGCCCCTCAGATTGGGAGACAAGCTCTTGCAGAAGGGTGTGGACTCTCATCTGGTAACCTGGATTACAGATTACCTGACCGAGCGACCACAGTTCGTCAGACTGAAGAACTGTCTCTCTGACACTGTTATCTGCAGCACCGGAGCACCACAGGGAACTGTGCTCTCTCCAGTCCTGTTCACCCTGTACACATCTGACTTCTGCTACAACACCGAGTCATGCCACATGCAGAAGTTTTCTGATGATACTGCAATTGTGGGGTGTATCAGGGATGAGCAAGAGGAGGAGTACAGGAGCCTGGTGGAGGACTTTGTGCATTGGTGCAAACTCAATCACCTTCAACTCAACACTTC
>NC_055977.1:1686587-1694087 GCF_018492685.1 Alosa sapidissima | reverse complement strand
GAATGAAGTGGATTCCTGCAATGTTCATGAAAACAGCATAGCGATTGGATAGCCTAATAAATCGCGACTTGTTGTAGGCCTAACAGTAGCTTATATCGTAGCAAATAGCCTATAGCGATGCCGATGACAGATAGGTCTACACTTATTTCACTCGTCTCGCTGGAGTGAGCGCATAATGTGGGCTGTTGCACAAAGAAAATAATTAGGGAGATGATCAGCATCTCCATTTACCAAACGCTATAGTTTTGCTCAAGGCCGTAGTCATGATGTCAACATTGGGGGGGACCAAATCTGTGGTGGGGTCTGAGATTTCCTACCATGCAAAAATATTATTAAAAATCACAAACAAGTCGTTAGTTAAGTCAGTCAATTAGGGTATTCCAAACATTTGACGGACATAGGCATGGCATGGCATGGATGGATTATGAACCCCTGGGCAGAGATGCCCCCCCCCCCCCCCTCTCCTCCAGATAGAGGGGTCCTGAGGCATTCTCCCATGGAAGATTTTTTATTTAAAAAAAATGACCCTTTAAATGATGACTTCTGGTGAGTTTTGTGAAAAGAGAAGGCTGGAGAAGAGGCAACTTTACACAGAGGTTTGGGCTTCAGGGCCCCCTGAGCTCTTGGGCCCAGTAAGCCCATTCAGTAATCCATCCCTGGACCTGTGGTATGACTCCATTTGTCTTCAAAATGTATACAACTAGAGTATCTTTGTTAAGCTCTATATTACACAGAATGTGGTTCTTTGACTTGTTACTTACTGTACACCTGAAGATTTTTTTTAACTACGGCTTAGACTCATAGGTTTGGACCTATAACCTAATAAGATTTTGTCTTTTAATTTAGATTGTATTATGCTGGTGGCTACTCACACAATTTTAACGTAGTTTGAAAGGGACAGGATTCAGGAATAGGCTACGTACTAACAGGCCCCTCTTCTGTCTGACTCACGTTACCCCCTGCATTAGGCTATAGACTGGCTTCTGACAGATATGACGTCAGTGCATTGTGAACGTCGTTTTCAACTTGTGTGCCGTCGCCACATTTGAATCCTACGTTTTGTCTGCATGGATGCGCGATTGAGTGCGCATCTAAATAATATGCAAGATGCAACAACCATTTCTAAGAGGCCTATAAACGGTAATTTCTGGCATTACTACTAGCATATGAATGCATTATTTATGTTGAAAGACATGTGAAAGAAATGAATGACACAGGCTTGCACAAATGCATCATTTAAAAATATAACGTTTCACTTTCGCCATCATTGCGAGAATAGGCTACAATATGGAAAATGTTTCAAAGTTCCCTTTGAGTCTGATCGGCTCCAAAAATGTATGGGATGTCCTTAGCCTGTGCTACACCTTTCCAACAAGATTTGTGAAAATTGTACTGGTAGCTTTTGCGATATTGTTGACAGCCCTACCTCACCGCAGTAGGGTGCAGTAAATGGAAGCTTTTAACAGCGCACGCCACTAACGAAAAACGAAAAACCACCAGGACAAACCACTCAGGGGTGTAGGCTACTCTGGAGCCATCACTAGGTCACTAATTTGTGCGTTATTTACGTTTGATTACATTTCAGATGCGTGTTGGTTTCCTGTAGGCCTAGTCTAGCGCTTTTTTCTTTCTTTATTTTTCCGTATACTGGGGGGGACATTTTGGTCATATTTGAATATTGGGGGGGACACGTCCCCCTCAATGTCTATGGTGACTACGGCCCTGGTTTTGCTAACATCTCCACTGTTAACGTGAAATATGTCTCCTTGCAAGGTAGTGTCAAGCAGCAGTGAAGTGAAAACCTTATCATGCAGGTAGCCAATGTTCACGTCACCTGAGTCAGACAGAAAACGGGCCCTGCTTGCTCTGTTAAAGTTTGTATGCCCCTTCCAAACTGCGTTAAAAGGGTATATTTAACAGCCAGAATTTCGACATTTTCCTGGGGGAGACACCCCCGAACCCCCCGTAATATGATCAGCACCACCTCTCACAAAATACTATCAACGTCCCTGCTACCGGTCCGTCAGAAATATGACAACTGTTGTCCGGTCCGTTTAGTGAAAAATGTTGCTGTAGACTGTTTGGACAGCAAAGGGAGATTACAGCACAGCTGCTGGAATTCATTTCTGTGTGGGCCTGAGTTATAATATATGACATAATGTAGCCTACTACTAGCCTGGCGGGCCATCCTATATCATTGAAATGTATAGTCTGGCATCGAACCATTCACCTCGCTTAATCCAAGGGGCGGGCAGAGAATTGTCTTTCAAACTGCCTAGGCATGCAATAGGCCAGCGCTACGACCATATCCGTATCCGGTCGGCAAAACGGCAAATACATCCTTCTTCGAAAGGAATGACTTAAGTGCATTGTGTTGCTCAACTTTCAAAGAAAAGCACAAGTCCAACTTCTCCAAAGTTGACGCCAACGCTGATTCAAACAACCGCTCTTCGTTCGCCATAGCCACCTTCCTTGTTGTTCACCGTCGCAGGACTGTCGTTATCCTGTTAAGCCCGCCTGCCCGCCTTAAGACTCTCTAACAAAATAGAGCGCTGTGATTGAATAACATCCACGGTGTTAGCCAATAGAAATCCCTATGGTTTCATACTAGACGTACAGGCTGAGCAAATTAATTTGCCGCCGCTAGGGTGCGTCTAGATTTCTAGGCTAGCCTACTACATTTTCATTGTGTGCAATTGTGCACCAGCCTGCACAGCGACAGCAAAGAGAGAAGTGCTGGCTGCACGCGCACGTCACTTGCACGCACATGCGCAAACGCGCCAGCCGCGGTCAGGGGGAGGGGGGGCCTTTTGATATTGTGCACATGGGCCCATATTTGTTTAATCCGTCCCTGCCTACGGTGAATACTAAAGGCCCTCTCAGTAAAACCAAATGCATACATTTGGAGTAATCATGTAAAATTAATTGAGCTTAAGAGAAAGTGTTGCAAATAAATGAATCCAAAAAAATCAGTTCAATTTATAATATGAACTTGAAATGAAAACAGGTAAGACAGGTATGCAGATATTGTAAAAATACAGTTTGAGGTCATGAGATTGTGGGAGGTTGTAATGAGGTCTGAGCTAAAATGTCTTCCTGCTATCTCTCTGCAGCTGGAGATTGCACTCAGTGCCATTCCGGCTTATGTGCATGTCATCGAATCAGGACTGGAGCTCGATCAGTAAGGATTTACTTTTCCCTCCATGGACCCTCATGGCAATGATGGGTTAATTGGCTGTTGACTGTGCATAAGTCCACACCACCTGTATATCAATTCAGCAAATGTCTGCTTAAACACACTACTGTGTTACAAAGGTGATGTGGTGTACTGGCAGAGATGTTCTTAAAGAGAGAGATAGCAAGCTTACCACTTTTCCCATTGACTAAAACGTAACGGCTAACTGATAGCTTGGGTCATATGTATCACTGCAAGCCAATGGTATCACTTTTCCAACATCATTCTGCCGATGTACGGACACAGTGTTCCTGTAACAACAGAGCGGATTTTTCCGTCAGTTGTCTCTAAGGCTGCAAAATTCCAGGAATTTTGGAAACTTTCCATTAGCCTGGTCCTACCAGACTATCGTACATATTTCATATTTCATGATGCACAGAGTCTGGCCACGTTCCATTGCCAAGCGTTAACTTCCTTATTGCCAAATAGTGATTTAAAGTAGAGATGCACCGATATGGAATTTTAGGGCCGATAACGATAACCGATATTTATTGGTTTGTAGTGGCCGATACCGATACGATAACCGATAATATTACTCTTGAAAAAAAATTGTGAAAAGTGATTTGGGGAAAGCATTTAATAAGCATAATTTTATTGCAGTAATTTTACCTACCACCAAATGATGGACAGAACTCATAATAGTCCTCAATAGTACAGCAGTCAACATAACAGTAGCCTAGCCCTACAGTATGTGTGGCTCCTTTAAGTGAACCTGACGTCAGTGAATTGCGAGTGAGTGGCTAGAGAGTTTGAATCGTTTTCATTTAGGACTAAACGCTCATAAACGTCTCAGCTTGGAATAAGCTACAGTATAGCGACCAAATCAGAGTTTGTGAGGGAAACTTAGGTTTAGTTTCAACTGCGGGTAACTGAATAAAGCTGCAACTCCTCAGACTGTATCTTGTCCGTCTACTCTGTTGCGCACAACCTGCTGAAAGGAGTTAGCCCCGAAGGTTTTAATAACTTATTATGATGACCTGTCTGGAACTGAAGCACGAATGGTTAGCATATTTCTAGGTAATAATACAAAACCCAAGCTAAAGTAATGCAAATATAATACTAAAACACAACTTAGAACTAGGCCTAGTTATACTCGTTCCACTAACGAGTTTGTTTATTTGTTTCCCCGACCAGCGCGGTAAAGTGCAAACACACCAGCACAAGACGGCTCTAGATAGGGCTGAGCTCCGCTCTGTTAAGGTTAAATGGCGAATCATTCACCAGAGGATTTTGAGATGCACAGATTCCCAAATGAACGCATATCCACAGATTTTGTTAGAGTTGTGAAATTCATTCACACCGCTGACATTATATTGAGGAAAAAGTATAGCCAACCAAGCTCAAGTAGCTCAGTGTAGCCAGACGGACCTTACGTAGGCCTAAATTAGGACTTTAAAAAATATCGGCGCAAATTATCGGCCAGAATTATGTTATCGGACCGATAATAATATTTTTAACATATTATGTTATTATGTTATCGGACCGATAATAATATTTTCATTTTTTCACTTATCAGCTAATAATATATCGGCCGCCGATATATCGTGCATCCCTAATTTAAAGTCAACATTATATTAGCCTACTATATGATGCTGCATAATATAATGTTGACTTACAAAGTCTTTATAGACTAATAAAGCCCATGAAATTTTCGCATACCATACCTTTACAACCCTAGTTGTTTCACAACAAGGTATCTTTTTTTTTTACATTTTAGATCTTAGTAGATGGCATCATACTGTAGTTTCTTAGGCTGTGGATAAGATGTCAAAGACAATCACAAAGGTAGTCTAATTACTATGAAGCCAACTGTTTTACAAAAATAGGTGTGTGTTCAGGGAACTGAGACATTTCTCCCATAGGATTTCATTCAAACAGAACAGAACCTCTTGAAGACCCCAATGCCTTTACACGTTTTCACCCGAAGCCTGGAATCTCCACCTTTAAGAACATCCCTGATACTAGCCTTCGGCATACTGGGGCAAATTGATGGAACGTAAAGACAAAATCTAGCCAGTACTACGTTTTTACTAGTCTGTTGATGTCAATTCTGGACCTCTGGCCAATGCTAGCGGACAAATTCAGGGCCGAATTTCTTTCCCAGTCCACCTCTGCAGAGGTGTGTACAGCTGTGCATGCAACGACTTATAGTGCCCCTAAAGGTCCCCAAATAAGGATGAACTCATGAACCCCTACACTGCTCTGTGGTCTTTGCAGCTACTCTTCCCCTCAGAAGGAGAACAGTAGAGTCAGTGTTGACTTACTTTGACCCAGAAGCAATATTATCAAATGTGATTTTTTTTTTTGTGTGTTAACTTTAATACTGTGATATAGGTCCAATTTCTGAAAACATAAATCCAGTACAGTTCATCTAAGTCTGTAGTTTTCCTGTGTTTGTATTTCGGTCATGCACAAATTCTGGGGCTGATGGTCCTCATTCACTGAATTTATTGTGGTCAGGAAACAGTATTGTCCCTTTTCCCATCTCTCTCTCTCTCTTTCAGCATCATTGAAGGGATACAGAAGATGAAGGCTTTTCACGAAGCTGCCATGAAAACTGCTCCACTGCCATAGAGTTCACAGGATTTCCTCAAGTTAGCAAATCATTTCTTTACTTGATTCTGTTTATCAGATAGAGGACTATTTTAAGTTGTATACCTCTCTTACTTAAAACATTTTTATACAAACTTTTGGTTTGTGGTGTTCTCTCTGTATGTCTAACACAGCTACTGGATGGATGGATCTACCCACCTACCTACCTATCTATCTATCTATATCAATTAATCAATCATCCTGAGAGTCCAAGCTTAAGTCATGTGCTTACGCCAAGTACTCGTCCCGAGTATAAGTATATATACTTTTTTGATCCCTTGAGGATTTGGTCTCTGCATTTAACCCAATCGGTGAATTAGTGAAACACAAACAGCACACAGTAAACACACTGAGAGGTGAAGCACACACTAATCCCGGCGCAGTGAGCTGCCTGCTTCAACGGCGGCGCTCGGGGAGCAGTGAGGGGTTAGGTGCCTTGCTCAAGGGCACTTCAGCCGCGGCCCACTGGTCGGGGCTCGAACCGGCAACCCTCCGGGTTACAAGTCCAGAGTGCTAACCAGTGGGCCACGGCTGCCCCTTCAAGAGTGTGATTTTTGTATAACATTTTACTGAAATGTTTTTGATATCTGGGTTCTACCTGGTGGCTTGTATTGTGATGTGCTCATTAAACATCTTCTCACTAACTGTTGTGTATTTATTTTTTTTGTAACAAGAGAAAAGGATATTTATATAAACCTCCTGTAGATGTCACACAACAGCAGGCCCTTTACTAGAGTTCACCTATAAACTGGTTACACACACACACACCAGCATCACTCTAATCTCCTCAGTGGGCTGTAAACCTGTGACCTGACACACGGCAGCCCCACACCTTACCCCTGCACCACACACACTTACCCCTGCACCACACACACACACACGGCAGGACCACACTTACCCCTGCACCACACACACACACACACACACACACGGCAGGACCACACTTACCCCTGCACCACACACACACACACACGGCAGGACCACACTTACCCCCCTGCACCAACACCACTCTGGTCTCCTGGGCGATGTGTGGATTTGAGGTTAACATCGGAAGACACCAAAGCCTGATATTGCGATTCCACCACGTGAGTAAGACTGACTGTTGAACAGAAGAAAATTCTGACAAATAACCCCTTCAAATGATGACATCTGGGGGGTATTCCATCAATAACCCCTTAAATGATGACATACAGTATAGGTATTTCATCAACCTCGCTAAAGGCCAAACCTGGCTTATTCCGATGTCTCGCTAATTTTAGTGAGAGTTCCGTTCCATTAGTGTGGTTTACGTGAATCTCAGCTTGGTAACTGGGAATTTATGCCATAGAACTAGCCTGCTCCGTAGCAGGTGAACTTTCAAGCTGAATCAAGCTTTGTTACAGAAAAACCCATCAGTCGGAAAACGAGGCCCAAAAGACAATTCCGTCAACCTGTGCTGTGTTCTCATCACCTTTATGCTTTAAGCCTACCTTTCTGTTAAGCGCCGCCTTCATTAGCGAAGTTGATGGAATAGGCTACCTCCTGATGACTTTTAGGGAAACTATTGATAAATAGATATTGATATTGATGCTGATTGAAGAGGATGCAGCTTGAAGGTTGTTGATTTTTCCCCATACAGAAAAAAAATATATTGAAATATATTTGTAAGTGTCAAAAAATATATTTTTGGGCCA
>NC_055977.1:1661587-1681587 GCF_018492685.1 Alosa sapidissima | reverse complement strand
CCATTTAGACCATATCCTAGAAAATTTGTCAGTCTGAATTTTGAGGGAGTAGGATAACTTTTTTATAGTATATATATATATCATGAACCACCTCTAACCATTCTCCTATTGTAGGAGATTCTTGTTTCAACCACCTTCTTGAGATTGTTTTTTTGCATGCAACCAGAAGTATAAGTAACAACTTCTTATCCCTGTAATCCCATGTATCAAATGAGATGTTTCCTAAATATAAAGTGTCAAATCTGCATGGGATATTTACTTTGAAGGTCGCTTCCAGCTGGAAGTGAATTTCCTGCCAGTATGCAGTTAGTACTGGACAATCCCAGAAAACATGAAAGTGATTGGCCTCATTTGTTCCACATGCCCCCCTCTGTGCTAGCTATTTGTGTTCGTTGTTGTAGTGGTGTTGTAAAAAATCTAGACAAATTCTTCCAGCTATATTCTCGCCATGTATTTGAACATGTTATTTCCCATTGTAGTATATATACATTTTCCCATTCTTCTACAGATATTGAAAAACTACCTTCCCTTTCCCATTTCTCTTTAATATATAGAGTATTATCAGGACTAACTTTGCGCAACCCGTGGTACAATCTAGATACAACCTTCTTGCATAATGATGAACTGGTTGCTCCTTTGAACACTTCAAAAATACCTGTCTCTTGCCCTTCTAACGCCCTAGTTATATTTTCCTGAAAGTGGTGTCTAACCTGGAGGTACCTATAGAAATCTTGGCGTTGTAGTCCATGCTCTTGCTGTAACAAATCAAAGCTCTTAAGTCTTCCTTCATTTACAAAGGTATGGTAATTGGTAAGGCCCACTTTGATCCAAGTCTGGAGTCCAGACTAATGGGAGAAAAATCGGTGTCAAATGCACACCATCTTAATATCTTTAGAGTATGTTCCAAATCGCAGAGTTGTATTGTCTTCTGCCATGTCTTCAATGTAGTTTTAATCCAGGGGTTGTTGTTTTCATCCATCATGTTGTTCATCAGTCTAACATCTGCCATTATCGCTGCCAAAGGAATCGGGTGGGTCATATTGCTCTCTATATCTTTCCATCTTGCGGAATATGATGGGTTGCACCCGCACACTAGAGGTCTTAATTGAGTTGCATGGTAATAGTCACGCAAGCAAGGAAGACCTAGTCCTCCACGATCTTTGTGTAATTGAAGGGTTTTATACCTAATCCTAGGTTTTTTGCCCTGCCACAGAAATCTTGATATCATTTTATCCCATTCCATAAACTGTTTAATGGGTATCTCTACTGGGAGACTCTGGAAGAGATATAATAATCTTGGTAGCACATTCATTCTTATAGATTCTACCCTGGAATTAAGACTTAAGAATGGAATGAGGCTCCATCTCTGTATATCAGACTTAATATTTGTGTTTAGCGGTCCATAGTTCAAGGTGGACAGTGTTGAAATATCATTTGGTAGATTGACACCAAGATATCGTATATGGTCTGCCTCCCATCTTAGTTGGTACTTCTCTACTAAGGAACTAGGTGGATCATAATTAAAAGTAAGCGAACATTCAGTTTATCCTGAAAGAGCGCCATATTTTTCTAAAGCAGTCATTAGCTTAGGGAATGTCAGAGTCGGCTGTGTTAGGTAGACTAAGACATCATCCGCGAATAGTGCTAGTTTATGTTTCTCAAAAATTATATTTATCCCTTTAATATCACAATTCTGTCGTATCCATTGACTCAGTGGTTCAAGAAAAGGGTGAGGCTGGACAACCCTGTCTTGTTCCACGTTCCAGGATGAATGCCTTTGAAAGGGCACCATTAACTTTAATCCTGGCAGAAGGACTATCATATAGAGCTTGGAATGTGTCAATGATCGATTTGTGAAAGCCAAATTTTGAAAGTACTTTATAAAGAAAAGCCCACCTGACAGAGTCAAATGCCTTTTCTGCATCTAAACTTACAAGCATCGCCTCTGTCTTTTTGTACAATGTGATTAATAATGTGGAGGGTTCTTCTCAAATTATCTTGTGTTTGCCTTTGTCTTATAAAACCAGTCTGGTCTGTATTCATTATTTTAGGTAAAAGCTTGTCTATTGTATGTGCTAGTATTGATGTAAATAATTTATAGTCTATATTTAGTACGCTAATAGGACAAAAACTTCCACAATCAAGTTTGTCTTTCCCTTCCTGGGTGGAATTTTGTTTTCTTTTAGGATCCAGTTATACGTCTGCAGTAATATTGGGAGTAACTGCACTCGCAGAGATTTGAGATTACTTAGGTCAAACAGAACTACCCAAGCCTTTTATTGGCCTGACTTTGCACTAGTATTTTATTGACTGTCTATGCACAATTTCAACCAAATTTTGCTGCTCTTATTTTTTTCATTATTATATGTGCCCTCTTATTTACTTATTTACTTACTTTTTTGTTTACTTGAATGTTATGTTTGTCTGTGGACTTAAATTGGTAAAATATGTCTTGTCTTCACCGTGGGATAGTGAGAAACGTAATTTCGATCTCTTTGTATGTCTGGAACATGTGAAGAAATTGACAATAAAGCTGACTTTGACTTTGACTTTGTACCACTCCGCAGTGAACCCCCGGTCCTGGTGACTTATTCGCTTTCAACCTAGAGATGGCTGCATTTAATTCCTCAGTTGTTATTTCTGATGCTAATTGTTCATTTTGTTATTTAGAAATAGAGGGTAAATCAAGTGAGTTCAAAAATGAGTCAGTGTGATGAGAATTGTCAATATATTGCTGAGAATAGAGCGTTTTGTAAAAATGTTCAAAGCTTTGTTGGATTTGTTCCAGTTTGTGTTAAATTATCCCAGATTCTGGGTTTCTGATTTTGAAAATTGTATTGTCTGCTTGCTGCTTTCTTAGTTTATATGCCAGAAGCTTAATTGCCTTTCCTCCAACCTCATAATAACGTTGTTTTAGAAATATATATTTCTTTTGTATTTCCTGTGTGCTCATTTCCTCTATCTCATTTCTTACTTCTTTTATTTCCTGTTTCACCCTTTCATCTAACGTATCACTGTGAACCCTTTGTAAATGCTTTAATTTGGTCTCAAGGTCTTGTAGCTTTTGTCTTCTAAGTTTTTTCATCAATGAGGTAGTGGCAATAATTTTACCCCTCATAACTGCTTTGAGTGTATCCCGAACCCCAACATTCTAAAGTTGCCTAGACAATGCCCAATGAACCCCAACATTCTAAAGTTGCCTAGACAATGCCCAATGAACCCCAACATTCATTCATTGGCAGTTGTTGGTGGCAGTCTTAAGGCCTACGCACACGGCCGGCGACGCCACGGCGATTTATGGCAGGCGACCGGCAAATGGAATAGAATCTATTGTAGTGAATGGTGCAACGCACACAGCAAGTGGAACGGCAGGGCGACCGTCGCCGTCGCTTAGTAAGTAATGCCCACTGTCGCTTAGTAAGTAATGCCCACTGTAGTATGTATGTAGTAAGTAATGCCCACTGTAGTATGTATGTAGTATGCATCTTTAAAAACACTGGATTGGGACAGCTCTGTTTGCTTAAGCTATTAAGCTGCTGTTGACTCGTCCCACACGATCACATCGCTCACTCTGTCCTGGTCCCGTCGGTGCGGTCAGGGAGTGTGAACTGTTACATAGTTTCTAGTTCAGAGAAACTTCTGGAATGTTGCTCTTGATTTCATGAGGTCAACTGTGGCGAGAGGTCAATCTTGTGTGTCAGTGGGGGAGACCACTCCACGGTAATACATTGTGTGTGTGTGTGTGTGTGTGTGTGCTGTGTCACTGGTCAGAGTCACTTCTATTTTGTCCATGTGTCTCTCTCACACACACAGGGGATGGATCGAAAAAGCATCCCGAGATTCTTTAGATTTTTATTAGAGAAGCTCACATGCATCTGTTGTTCTGTGTGTGTGTGTGTGTGTGTGTGTGTGTTAACTCTGTGGACATGTTTAGAGCAGACAGGAGTCATCCTCCCCTCTGTCCCTCCCCAGGGGTAAACTGATCTAGCAGGACTGTGGGCTGACATACACACACACACACACAAACTGCAGGTCTGGAACTAGAGGGGTGTGTGTGTGTGTGTCAATATGCAATAGCAGTCTTACATTTGTTTCAAAGTGCAAACTCCAGAGGAGGCTTTAAGGCATGCGTGTGTGTGTGTGCGTGTGTGTGTGTGTGTCTCAATGCGTGTATAAAAGTTAAACTCCTGTGTCTTATTTGTGTGAGCACACTCTGGTGTGTGTGTGTCCGTCCAAATATGGGAAGGTGTATGTGGAAAACTTAGACTGGCACGTCGAGCAGCATTTCTTGTGTGTGTATTTAGGTGTGTGTGTGTGTGTGTGTGTGTTAGAGTGTGGTCTTCCTCACTCACTACATTTATGATGAATGCTGGCCGTGAACGAGCCTGTCTGTGTGCCTCTCAGTCAGTGCTTGTCTGATGAGCGCTGGCAGTGACCAAGTGAGAGTGTGTGTGTGTGTGTGTTTGTTTACTGTATGTGTATTTGTGTGTGTGTGTGTCTCACCAAGCATGTGTCTGATGAATGCTGGCAGTGACCAAGTGAGTGTAAGTGAGTGTGAGTGTGTGCGTGTGTGTGGGTGTGTGTGTGTGTGTGTACCTGTGAGAGTGAGTGAGGGTGTGTGTGGGTTAGGGCTGGGCGATATGGCAGAAAACTATCACGATATAAGTATTTCATATCAGTCGATATTGATAATTATAGATTTTTTTTTTTTTTAAATCCATTTCAGATAAGGACCAGAAGGAAAAAAAAGTTCAATTTAAACACTTTTATTTTAAAAACGTAACCTTCCTCTGATTTTAATCACCTCATTTATCAATCAAAGCAAACAGGGAAAAGAAATAGCAACACAATCATGAAAAACACTCAAATAAATAAATGTGCACACAAGTCTGTGGTAGTGCCAAAAAGACATTTAGTTAACTATTAACACATTTTAATACAATATTAGTTAATAGATTTGTTAAAACATTAACATACAGATTTTATGCAAACAACTAATATTTAATTAATGATGAAAAAACTATTAACTTGTGCCAAATAGATATTTTAGTAACAATTAACAAATATTAACAAAGGCTTAGGTAATTACTAGTTTGCTATTTATTATGGCACCTTATTATAGAGTGTTACCCAACAATGCTAATGTTTTGAAATCAATTGCGAGTTTCACTGCCTTCACTCTTGAACACATAGACTATACAGTCTATGCTTGAACAAAACGAGTGAATGAATAAATAATATAAACTCAAAAACAACTTATTATAACTTATAATATGAAGGCCTATTCAAATCTATAGCCTACGTTCTTATATTAAAAGAGTTCACTCCAAATTATTGTCTAGGTGTAGGTGGTCATAAAATAAATTATAAACATAATAGCCTATTGTCTCCCATAAGTCCCAAAGTGTTTGAAATAAAATTATCTGAAATGCAATGGCTTTCAATTCAATTTATGCCTAGTATTTAATCTGTGTAGCACACAGTTGATTTGACATTTATGAACAATCGTCGACACATGAAGCAGTTTTAATTATTAGCTGCCTAGGCTACAGAATAATTATCCTTTAGCTTGCATCAGATATAATATAGCCCACTGGCAAAGCTGTCACTGAACAGCCTACCAAATGTGCATGACCCTTTATCAGCAGTAGACATATGTCTTTCATCAAAGATTATAACTAAAAATGCCATTATCAAGGTGATAAACAATGTAGCCTTTATCTTTCGTATGGGAAGCGAACCTGCGAACACGCAAGAAAGTAATTCCTTTCCTATGCCGTCTCGCTGCACGTTACACCACCACCGAACGTAAGTGACGCAGAGTAGCACGATTCCTAGAACCACACGCATGTGAAGTTAAAACATTTTTAATCGTATAATCTTCATACATTCTTTGGAGCTAGTGAATGTGTAAATCCATGCTTGGTGCATTGTCGGAAAAAACATTTCTATAGGCCTACTTCTATTTTTTAAGTTGTAGGCTACAGGTGACGAGAGCACAGGTTGACGGAACCATCTTTTTGGACTCGTTTTCCGACTGATTGGTTTTTTTTGCAACACAGCTTAATTTAGCTTGAAAGTTAACCTGATACGGAGCAGGTTAGTTCTGTGGCATAAATTCCCATGGTTACTAAGCTGGGATTCACGTTAGCCTCATTAATGGAACGGAATTCTCACTAAAATTAGCGAGACTTATCGAAATAAGCCAGGTTTGGCCTTTAGCGAGGTTGATGGAATACCACCCAGGTGTCTGATGAACGCTGTGAGTGAGTCTCTTTCATCCAGCGAGTGCTGGCCATGTGTGTGTGTGTGTGACGATTCGATTTGTCCTATTCAGCACTGGTGCTCCCCAAGGCTGTGTTTTGAGTCCACTGCTGTACAACATCTACACACATGACTGCAAAGCCAACAGTAGTCATACCTCCATCATCAAGTTTGCAGATGACACAGTGATCTTGGGCCTGATTAGTAACAACAATGAACAGTTCTACTTGGATCAGGTTGATGAGGTGGCACAGTGGTGTCAATCTAACAGCTTGACACTGAATATCAATAAAACCAAGGAAATGGTAGTGGATTACAGAAGGCAGCAGCAGAACTACAGTTACACCCCACTAATGATCAGCGGGCAACCTGTAGAGAGAGTCACAAGTTTTAAATACCTTGGTGTCCACATTACTGAAGACTTAACATGGACTGTTAACACTCAATATGTTCTGAAGAAGTCCAGACAACGACTCTACTTCCTTCGTCAGCTAAGGAAATTCAAAGTTTCTACATCCATCATGAAGGCCTTTTACACTTCAGCGGTTGAGAGTGTTCTAACTGGTAGCATCATCACCTGGTATGGGAACTCCACAGTTAGAGATTGTAGTACTCTGCAGAGAGTAGTGCGCTCAGCTGAACGTACTATAAGAACTCAACTCCCTGCTCTACAAGATATCTATTCCAGAAGAGTACTCCTAAGAGCCCAAAAGATTCTGAAGGACTCTTCTCATCCTAACAATGGATTATTCCTACCGCTGAAATCAAGAAGACGCCTATGTAGTCACAAAGCCAGAACTGAGAGACTCAGGAGAAGTTTTTATCCCCAGGCCATCCGAACTCTGAACTCACACTATACTGACTTTGCACACATTCACTCCTCAGCACTCTCAAACATTTCCCAACTCTGAACTCACACTATACTGACTTTGCACTCATTCACTCCTCAGCACTCATGACCCCCCCCCCACACACACACACACACCCACACACACCTACAAGACTTTTAGCACTTTTACACTTTTACATCCCTCTCCCTATGCTACAGACCTTTTATTTATTTTCTTATTTCATCACACGTCAAAACACACACACACACACACACACACACACACACACACACATATCTGACTTTCTCCAACTTTTGCACACTTTTTATTGATTATTTTTGATTTCTCCCCCATCTACCCATGTCCTTGATTGCCTAGCCTTTCTTCCCCCCCACCCCCCACCCCACCCCACCCCACCCCCATCCCCAACACACACACTTACATCATCACTGTCATCACTTCACATACATACAGCACTCCTCTACATACTTGCTGCACACTGCCCCCCCCCCCCCCCCCCCCCCCCACATACACAGCACATTGTCTTCAGGATCTTCTCCAACACACATCCTCTACATACTTACAGCACACTACACACACACTACACACACACACACACAGTCACTGCTCCACTCCCGCCCACACACACATCTTCACTGTCATCACTCACATACATTACATACAGTACTCTGCTTGCAATAGTAAGTCCCTGACCCCCCCCCCCCCCCCCCCCCCAACACACACACTTACATCATCACTGTCATCACTTCACATACATACATACAGCACACTGCTTGCTACAGTAAGCCTCCTCTACATACTTGCTGCACACTGCCCCCCCCCCCCACATACACAGCACATTGTCTTCAGGATCTTCTCCAACACACATCCTCTACATACTTACAGCACACTGCCCCCACCTACACACTACACACACACACACAGTCACTGCTCCACTCCCCTCCCGCCCACACACACATCTTCACTGTCATCACTCACATACATTACATACAGTACTCTGCTTGCAATAGTAAGTCCCTGCCCCCCCCCCCCCCCCCCCCCTCCCCCCCTACATACACAGCACATTATTTCATCAGGAAGCTTCTCCAACACACATCCCCAACATACTTACAGCACACTGCCCCCCCCCAATACACAGCACATTGTCTCATGAGGAAGCTTCTCCAACACACATATTGCACACTGCCCTCTCCCCACATACACAGCACACTATCCCATCTCCCCTGTCATCCCCCCAACACACACACCAAGACCCCTGGCAGTTGGGTTAGCCCCTTGAGCCGTGGATCTGCCCAAGGTTTCTTCCTTGGTAAGGGAGTTTTTCCTTGCCCCTGTTGCTCTTGGGTGCTCCTTGTTGGTGCCCCCCCCCCCCATTCCAATCCTCCCCCACCTTTCTTATGCAGCCCTTGCCACTTAATCTACTAAACCCCTCTTCTACTGTACTTTTTACCCCCCCCATTAATGCACAAATAGGCTGACACCAGACATAATTTCACTGCATTTCTTACTTCCAGTAACTATATGCATGTGACAATAAACTTCCTTGTATCCTTGTATCCTTGTATTCTGTTTCGGGGGGCTTTTATTTTGAAACCGTTCCTACCGCGAGGTTGTAAACAGAACAAAACAGAACAAACATTAAACAGAGGCGTAAACATAGAGAAATGAAATGGCACAGAATGATAATTTGATTGCTTCAGCACTCTCCGAAGAGACCCAAGGTTAGTGTTCATTGAATATGCACTTATCAATGTGCATTGTATGCCTAAAGTAATTTGGAATGAGTGAATGAAGGACAAAATAGGCTAGGCCACTTCCACACCGGCAATTTCAGAGTAGCAAGGGTGCCTTCGGGCGGTTGATGTGTATTTTTTAACTGGCTGCAGTTCAACATGTGTGTGTGCGTTTTTTTTTTTTACTGGCCGCAGTTCAACACGTGTGTGCGTGTGTGTTTTTTAACTGGAGTTCAACACGTGTGTGTGTGTGTGTGTGTGTGTTTTTGCGTCTTGGCATAATAGTAGTACATGTTGTACGTGACATTGGGGGTGTGGCGAAATCGTTGATTCTACCTTTAAGTTTGAAGTTTGAGAACGAGATGTCATTTCGATCGATTTCGTGACACCCTTAGTGTGTGTGTGTGTGTGTGTGTGTGTGTGTCTCACCCAGCATGTGCTTGATGAAGGCCGGCCGTGAGCTGGGCGGCAGATGGACGAACAGGAAGTAGAAGGGGACCCCGGAGACGGCCACGGCGATGCCCACCAGGGAGTTGATGGTGTCGCTGTAGAGCGGAACCACCACCAAGAACACCGTGCACAGACAATACACCACCGGGAAGAACAGGGACAGCTGCAGACACACACACACACAAACACACTATTACACACACACTACACACACCAGGAACACCGTGCACAGACAATACACCACCGGGAAGAACAGGGACAGCTGCAGAGAGAACACACTGTTACACCACACACACTACACACACTCTTACACTACACACACTACACACTAGGGCTGCAGCTATCGATTCTTTTTGTAATCGATTAATCTAGCACTTTATCGATCGATTAATCGATTAATCGGATACATTTATTTTGCATTTTTAAACAACCAAAACAAATAATGCATAACGAAAATGACATGACTGTAAAATAATCAAGCAATTGGCACAGAGGTATTTATTCTAACTCCAACATTAGTCAAGTCAAGTCATATTTATTTATATAGCACACTTAAACACAATGTTATTGACCCAAGGTGCTCAGAAATAAAATAAACAGTAATAAAAACAAAAATAAAGACATAAATGACAAAAAATAAAAATAAATAAATGAAAATACTAAATAATAATAACAATAATAATAATAAACAGATTATGATTGTAGATAAAAATAAACATATGGTTACTGAAACTACTACTACTATAGGCCTAGAGAAAGATGTACAGTAAAGTTAGATGCCAGTTAATATAATGCAGAAAAGAAATAGAATAGATTAAATAAATAAAAAAATAAAATTAAAATAAACAACCAAACAAGGGGAGAAATGAATGGACATTATAGGCCATTAATTAGGCTACAAAACTATTGCAATTTACTCATTTAGTGTTTTTAAGTGCCAGTGCCAACTAGTGCTGGGCGGTATACCGGTTCACACCGTATACCGGTGTATATTTTCATTATGATATGAATTGTTCATATACCGCCATACCGGTGTATTTGATTACACAACGTTTGGAACGCTGCGCCGTGTGACTGTGTTTCATACGGGCCTTTTTTCACACGCACGCATGGTGCGACTGCCAGACATAGTGAGGGTAAACACAAACCCCTGAAGTATGACCCTTAAGGCTTAATTTCTCCTTAGGTAAGGGGTTTATTTAAGGGTGTTGCACAGAATACCTTAAATTGTTTCTTTAGTTAAGGGATATTGCATTGAAAGGGATTTACGGTCACGAAAATTCTATTGAGATTGTTCAACAGTTGTAACTAGCTGGCTAGTAGGCTACTGTAGGTGATGTCGTTAGTTAGCAACCCACCGAACACAGTGAAGTTTAATGATCTTATCATTCATCTCACCTTAAGAATATTCGCTGAAATTATCCATGTAGCAAGTAAAGCATGTTATAGACATGAACTAAGCAATACTAGCTGGCTAGTTAGAAATGATCCTGACTGTCATCAGTGCCCCAAAACGAACTTTTTTGTTTGCCTAGCGAACCAAACCGAAGCTCATGGCAGGCTAACAAGATCCACATCCACATGAAGTTAACGTTAGCCTACCACTAACGTCATGTAAACCACACAATAACAATAAGGCATGTTTCTGATAGGCCTATTTGACAGAGTAAGCATATTTTATAAGAGATTTTTAATTGTATAATTTTCAAAAAAGTATAATTATTGCAAGTTGCACTACTTTTTGTATTGGTTTTACACAAGATGTTTGTGAAATTTGCACAGTAAAAGTTCGGTATTTTGTCTTTGCATTCTGATTAGATTCTTCATTAGAATCATGAGTGGCTCTTTGTAAACAGCATCATTTTCTGGGGCCATGCAAAACTGCATTACCACTAGTGTGGAGTTATTCTACATCATGACAGTAAAATAGAGCATCCTTAGTCAATGTACTGCAGCAATTCCTCTCTCAACCTGTAGAAAATGCTGAACATCTGATTATGCATGGAAAAAAAAATACCGTCATATACCGTGAAACCGTAAGAATTTTGAAAAATACCGTGATATACATTTACCGCCCAGCACTAGTGCCAACAATTAAATAATGTTCAAAATGCTCTCTGTAAAATTGCAGCCTCTTGTGCATGACTTAGCTGAGCGAACAAAGCTGCCCATACTATGTTGTGAAGTGCTGGGAGGGAGAAGAGGGAAAGCAATTTAATGTATTAATATGCACAACAAGTTTCATGCTGTAATCTAGACCTGACATCAAAGTAAATATCTGTTTTATGTACATTTCTACACCTGCAGCATTTACCATTAGGCTACTAACAAATAATTTTACCATTAGGCTACTAAAAAATAGCCTACCATTAGGCTACTAAAAAATTATTTCTGGGGTAAGCCTATTTTGCTATGGTAACTTAGCAACCTGTGTGTGTGTGTGTGTGTGTGTGTGTGTGTGTGTGTGTGTGTGCGCGTGCGGTGCGTGAGGGAAGATGAGGGTGCATGCATGTGTGTATAAGGGGTTCTTTTTTAGGCATACTGTCTTGCAATTGAACGTGAATAAGTTTACTTAAAAACATCAAAGCTAAACATTATATCACGACATCGCTACAAATACAGTATGTGATTAAAATCAACCAACATCAATGTAGGCTATAGGCTACGTAGATAGATGATAGATAGGCTAGATAGATTGATAAATAGCCTACTTTATTGACGCTTGGTGAAACAGCATGTGGTGGATGTTTTCGGTTCAGATGCTTGTTCTTTTCCTTTTTGAGTATGTAATGATCCCAAAACTTTACTTGAAAACTTTAGACATTCTCTGCCATTTATGGACATCTTGACTCCGCCATCGCGCAAGCTAAATTCAGAATGTATCACGATTCACGCGCTAGTGGTGTGCTTCCTAAACAACGGTCCATGTGGAACAATCAGATCCCTGCGCGTATAGTGCGCGTCATAGGAATTTAACGAGGCTTCGAGGCAGGGTTTTTGCCTCAAGTAATTTTTGTAATCGAGTTATTCAAGTAACCCGATGAATCGTTTCAGCCCTACTACACACACTATTGCACTACACACACTACTATTAATGACCATATTAATCATAATGATCATAATAATAATTTATTAATGATCATAATAATCATACAAATATATGAATAACCATAATAATCTATTAATGGCCATAATAAGCATAATAATATATTGATAATCATAATAATCTATTAATGAACATAATCTATAAATAATCTATGAATGGTCATAATAATATTTTAATAATCTATTAATGATCATAATAAGCATAATAATATATTTATTAAATAATTCATACTGAACTAAACACTTAAGGTGATGATAACATGGGGCTGCTGCCATTTCCATGGGTTCTGATTGGAAGATCAATTGCCTACTGATGATGAAAAACGCCCAATGGGACTGTGCCTGAACATTACCCAGCAACACTACCCAGCAATACTAAACAACACTCAGCAACATTACCCAGCAATACTGAACAACACTCAGCAACATTACCCAGCAATACTAAACAATACTCAGCAATATTACCCAGCAATACTGAACAATACTCAGCAACATTACCCAGCAACATTACCCAGCAATACTGAACAACACTCAGCAACATTACCCAGCAACACTACCCAGCAACACTACCCAGCAATACTGAACAACACTCAGCAACATTACCGAGCAATGCTGAACAATACGTGTGTGTGTGTGTGTGCGCGCGTGCATGTGGAGTGTGCGCGTGCGTGTGTGTGTGTGTGTGTGTTTGTGTGGTGTGTGTGTGTGTTTGTGTGGTGTGTGTGTGTGTGTGGTGTGGTCATCACCTTGACTGGGCGAGGCATGTCGGGCCGCTTAATGCGCATGTAGATCTGGCTGGCGATGGAGAGGCCGAGGAAGAGCCAGTAGTTAAAGCTGAAGTAGTTAATCAGCCGGAACACATCCTGCACACACAGGAACACCAGCGCCATGCCTCCCTACACACACACACACACACACACACCATCATCATTAATCCTGCACACACAGGCAGATTAGGGCCATGCCTCCCTGAAACACACACACACACACACACACACACACACACACACACCATCATCATTAATCAGCCTAAACACATCCTGCACACACAGGCAGATTAGGGCCATGCCTCCCTGAACACACACACACACACACACACACACACACACACACACGCACACACGCACACACACACGCGCACACACCATCATCATGACAAATCTACACACACACACACACACACACAGCAATCATCCTGATGCCAAATCCAAAGCCTAGTTGCTCTGCGTGAGCTAGAGGCAGGTGCAGAGCTCTGTAGTTGAGCTCCAGCACAGCACCCCCTGCAGGACTCACGTTGAACAGCAGGGCAGGGATGGGCGTGTAGCGCTCCACGTGGATCATGCACAGCACGTTGGGCAGGTGACCCTCCCGAGAACCCACGAAGAACAATCTGGAACACACACAGGGGTCACTAGAACAGACAGAATGATCTGGATTCTAGAACACACACAGAGGTTACCACAGGAGATGGAACAATCTAGAACACACACACAGGGGTCACTAGGATAGAATGATCTGGATTCTAGAACACACATACACTGTAGAGGTTACCACAGGAGATGGAACACATACAGCGGTTATGATAGGACATGGAACAATCTGAATTCTAGAACACACACAGATGGAACAATCTAGAAAACACACATCCAAGTAACACATGTAACCTTAGTTCTCTGCGAGAGAACAAGAGGTGCTAACCAATGAGAAGGTTCCCCAAAGAGGGAACCCACTCTGGAATACGGATTACGCTACAGAGAAGAGTCTGCAGGAAACACACACACACACACACACACTTACCTGGAGGCAGCAATGATGGAGGAGTTGAGACCTCCGTAGCAGGAGATGGCCACTGACAGAGGAATCAGCCAACGAGCCCAGCCCAGCACCTCATCAGCAAACGTCTACACACACACACACACAAAGAAAGACACACACACACACACACACACAAAGAAAGACACACACACATATACACACACGCAAAAAATCAGTAATACATTCAACTCAATTTAACTATCCTAGCACATCCACAAACATAAACACAAAGCACACACACATACTGTACCTCATAATTTAGATGCACTCTCATTATAAAGCTAATATCTGAAGCTCAATTTTGCAGACAGATCTGGGACATTGATCATTCTGTAATTGATTACATACACACACACACACACACACTCTCTCCTTCACATACACACACACTCTCTCCTTCACACACACACACACACACTAAAAGTCTCATATTCACAGGTCTATATCTGAGCACTGGGCCATAGCTGTTCATGCGGTCATGAATAACGTGCAGGTAACATACGGTCATGAATAACGTGCAGGTATCATACGGTCATGAATAACATGCAGGTAACATACGGTCATGAATAACGTGCAGGTAACATACGGTCATGAATAACATGCAGGTAACATACGGTCATGAATAACGTCATGAATAACGTGCAGGTATCATACGGTCATGAATAACGTGCAGGTAACATACGGTCATGAATAACGTGCAGGTGTAACTGTGATGACCAATGTGATGATAGTGGAGATGCATCGATACTCCAAACCTATTGTTTAGATCAGATCTCCATTTCTATTGTTTAGATCAGATCTCCATTTCTATTGTTTAGATTAGATCTCAATTTCTGTTGTTTAGATCAGATCTCCAGGCTACGGAACCACCACAGTGTTTCCCACAGAATTGGATTCAATTTGTGGCGGTAACTGACTTGGACGGGGGGGGGGGGGGGGGGGAGTAGGGTATTAAGATCGTCCTGGTGGTGTATAGGTCTAATTGAGTGCCTGTCACTTTAAGACGTTTGAGGGAACCCTTGCAATTGTAACACAGTTGAAAGGCTGCTGATGTGTGGATGCAATTCATAACATTTTCTACATGGATAAAATAAAGGTTCGTACTTCTTCTTTGGAAAACACTATTCCATTTACATCGAGATTTTGCAAACATTCATTGTTAGAGTCAATAAAATGAGCCCTTCAACGAAATTGACAAGCAGCTGTAAGTAGGCTAAGCATGCTAAATTCGACATCCAAACAGTACTCTAACGTTAGCTTTGAGATACTGCTTGATTTCATAACTTAACTTAGTTTAGTCTCTTCAATGTAGCCTACTATGTTGTGATAAGACCTTAGCAGAGTTCACTTCAATGCAGCAGTTTTGAACAAATTTGCGCAGCATGGTCACGATGCTAAGCGGATTTAATAGCAATTTAGCCAGACGTCTTCTATGCAATGCTTCTATGTGGCAACAACAATCCTTCAACAATCGTGAATAATTTGTTAAATGCACATGCAGAGGAGGAGCAGCGGGCTCGTTACGAGAGAGAGCGGGCGGGGCGAGGAAAGGCTGTGTGAGTAAAATGTGCAGCTCAATGAAATTATTTTATCTTATCTTTAATTTAAATAGTAGGCCTACAACATAGAACATCAATGTGTGGTGGCCGGTTTTGATTTCGTGGTGCCCAGCCACAGATTAGTCAACGTATGGAAAACACTGAAGGTGTAAAATTAAAAATATCTAGCAGCACACGTTATGCTTGATGAATCGACGCTCATATTTTGCGTCGACGTCATCGATTACGTCGACGCGTTGTCCCAGCCCTAACCGCCACCATTTTAAAAGTATTGATTGAGCACCGGTATCGGATAAAATCCAAACGATACCCAACAACCTGACAACTGACAAACACACTGGCCTTAGAGACACACTAAATGGATGATATTACTAATACAGTGGATGATATTACTAATACAAATGTATTAGTGTGTGTGTGTGTGTGTGTGTGTGTGTGTGTGTGTGTGTGTGTGTGTGTGTGTGTACTGGATTTCAGGAAACAGATAACAGCATGTGTTCGGGAAGGAAGATATCTGCCAGTCTGGCAGATTGACCCATTCTGATGAGTCACACACACACACACACAGCTCTAATTACAGCCATCACGGTGCCAGACTTTCCCTGCTCCTCGTCACCATGGTAACCACATCACTGACCTCCTGCTCCACTTCCCCATTACTCCTGCTCTACCCCACATACTCCGGTTCCTGCGTCACCATGGCGACCGCCTCTATGCAGCATCACTCACCACGGCAACGGCCTCGCTGCCCAGCACCATGTCCATGTTCATGACTGTGTAGTAAGCCACGTTGGTCAGGATGTAGATCACCGTGACGATGGGCATGGAGATGGCGATGGCCAGGGGCAGATTCCTGCAGCAGGGACGAGTCACACACACACACCTTGAAGTATACTGCATATTTGTGTGAATAACAGAGAGATTGTGTGTGCATGAGAACAGCGGGCCTAAAGAGGAGTCAGAGCTTCAGGAACTCTCTCTCTCTCTCTCTATCCCTTGCTCTCTCTATCCCTCTCTATCTCTCTCTCTCTCTCTCACCTCTCTGGGTCCTTGATCTCCTCGGTGATGAAGTTGAGTGTGTCCCAGCCGGAGTACGAGTACAGTGCAGAGTAGAGAGCCAGTGCCATGTCCCCTGGGTTCAGCTTGGAGCCCTCGAACGACTTCTCAAAGTTCTGCGTCTGGCCTGCAACACACACACACGCACACACACATATTAGATCCCCTCGAACGACTTCTCAAAGTTCCGCGTCTGGCCTGCAACACATACACACACACATATTTTAGATCCCCTTAAACGACTTCTCAAAGTTCTGTGTCTGGCCTGCAACACACACACACACACACCATTGAGTCCTAAAACCACACCAACATTCCGGTGATGATGTGGCTTTACCCTGTGTTTGACTGGTGTGTGTGTGTGTGTGTGTGTGTGTGTGTGTGTGTGTTCTTACCCTGTGTTTGACTGGAGCGTGTGTGTGTGTGTGTGTGTGTGTGTGTGTGTGTGCGCTTACCCTGTGCCAGTTTAACCAGCCCGACGATGATGATGACGATTAAGGCCAGGACCTTGGCTACCGTGGAGGCCACCTGCAGGATGGCTCCCCATTTGACCTTCATGCAGTTCACGAAGGTCAGGAGAGCTGAAGGAGAAAGAGGAGCGGAATAATCCAGATTATAATCCAGACATCACAACTCTCAGATTATAATCCAAACATCACAACTCTCAGTCAGTCATGGATAGGGCTGTAACGATATGCGTATCGAAACCGAAATGGCAACACTCATATCCACAAACCTGTGTTGTGGCCACTGAGACTGAGCAGAGACCTCAATGACTTCCTGTGACTGAGACGGAGAGAGAGAGGGAGGGAGAAGGGGAGAGAGAGAGGAGGGAGAGAGATGTCAGACAGAAGAGAAGAGAAGAGAAGAGACATCTACCAACTACACAGCCCCTTTCTGGGGCTTCGGTGGCCTAGCAGGCAATTTCCACATACAGTAACAACAACAACAATCCTCTTTCCATGGGTAGGAAACACCTGCCACAGAGCAACACACACACACACACACACACACACACACACACACACACACACCAGGTGTTTACACCCCCCGCCCCAAGCTGTGTAATAAACTCAGGCCAATCCCCTGGAGGAAGTTCAGAGAGTCGGACCGAGGCAAATATACTTCTCCTAAAGTCCACTGTTATGTCATCTCCACAGTCCTCTTGGGTTTAAGCTCCTGGTGGTTCTGACTGCACCACTGGACTAGCTGTTCCACCTCCTGCCTGTATGCAGACTCATCACCATCCTGGATCAAACCGATGCAAACAAGCTAGTGGCAGAACAGCAGCTGTTCACCTCGCTCAAACCTGCATAATCCGTGCCCTCCAAATGACCTCTGTGCTGGAGCCGTTGCGCTCCTCTGCACCTGAGCCTGCACACCTGTGCACACCTGTGCACCTGACACAGCCGCCCTTTGGCTGCTAGGGCACACCAGGTGAGCGGCAGTTCATTTCCGTGAACGTTTGCAAACACTCGCAAACCGTTTGAGGAAGTAGTTACCTGTTGTTGGGAGTTGGGCAGAGGGTTACCATGGAGATGGAATGTTTACACAAAATCGTTCAAATCTGTTCAGATAAACATGTTTGCTGTGAACTTTGGCCTCATTTTAAGGACTCACACTTCAGGTTAGCAGCAGCTCATTAACATCTGAATCCCACAGGACACAAGTCATCAGGGATCAGGGATCAGAGATCAGGGGCCTCATTACAGAAAATGATTCGTCCCATCTTCCTATTACACTAAGCAGTTCCTAAACTCAAGGCGGTGTCCTGTCTTCTCAGACCCCCCTATCTTATCTTATCTTAAGAAATCCTAACTGTAACTGTCAATTAGATTTTTAAATCGGCAATCGTCCTGTCATGCCTGTTTCTATGATTAGAATGTATACACGACTGCCTGTATCTATGATTAGATTTTATACACGACTGCCTGTATCTATTAGGGCTCTAACGATACAAACCGAATCGTGAGGTTGGTGTATCATGATTTTTGACCCACGGTTCGATATGAATCTCGATTTTTCTTTTTTTTTGGGGGGGGTAGACATTTTATTAAATAACATTTCAATAGCCTCCCTTAGAACACCAGAGGATTACAATATAATATATCTATTATTTTAAATCCTGATATAAAAATATTTTTCTGAATGACTGATATTTATGACAGCACACTTTATGCAGATTAGCCTATAGCCTAGGCCTGCTATTTTTTATTACAACTCTACCTCTTTAATTCAGCTGTCTGGTTGAAGCCTGGAAATATTGTAAACAAAGTAGCATAGTTGGCTAGCTTAGCCCATCATAGTCTACTGATTGGACTGTTCAGTTTTCCCATGTGTGTTTAAGTTTCAAGGTAATACTTGTTCTCCTTAGGACAGGCCCTTTTGGGAAACGTTGGTATTGAGATGATCAGTCAACTTCAATGCAAGAGTTTTAAACAAATATGTGCAGCATGCTAATGATGCTAAGCGGATTTAATAGTAATTTAGCTAGTCGTCTTCTATGCATCCTTGCTTTCACGATTGTAAATGTTTTATTTAAGTCGCGCGTGTTCATTGAGCAGGAGAGGGAGGGAGAGTGAGAGGGAGCGCGAGAGAGAGGGGGCAAGGAGAGGGGGTTTACTTCTATACTGTTTGGTAAAGTTGCACACATAGTCTACAATGAAAGCAAGGAGAGGTATGAAATTATTATTTATTTATTTGTTTTTGGACAACGTAGGCTACCGATAAGTAAAGCGGGAAATGTGGGTTGCTTTTGCGGCCGCGTAAGATGCAAAGCACTGCGTGAAACACTAGAAAGGGTGTGTTCTGCCTTTTCACACCACGACACAGTATCGTGGATATGAATGTCGCAATTTCGGTTTCGAATCGTATATCGTCACAGCCCTAGTATCTATGACTAGAATGTATACACGACTGCCTGTATCTATGATTAGAATGTCAGGCTGCAAAGACAGTGTTCCAAAGAATCTTTGACAGTTGGTTGTTCAGGATAGACAAAAGATAATATCAGAGAGACAAACGATAATATCAGAGAGAAGGAACAATATAAAAAACAGGAAGCAAGAGAGTGTCAATATTGATAATGAAAAATTAAATTAAAAATACATTAATTAATAATATTTTCTTATGCTTTATGGTGTCCTTAACAGTCATGCTCCTCATCT
>NC_055977.1:1636587-1654087 GCF_018492685.1 Alosa sapidissima | reverse complement strand
GTCTGGAGCTCCACTCCACTCAATCAGGTGACAGCACATTTACCTGCTCAAATTTCCATTCAGAGCAAAAACAAACCAGAGAGAGAGAGGGAGGGAGAGGGAGGGAGAGAGAGAGGGAGGGAGAGGGAGAGAGAGAGAGAGAAAAGGAAAAGGAAGAAAGCAGTAGAACAAGAAAGCTTAGAAAAAGAAATGCTTTGGGTGGACGCAAACAAGACCGAGTTGATTGACTTGGTCTGCATCCACGGAGTCTGTTTTCCCCTGATAGCCCCAACCAGAGGGGCCTAACCTGCTAATCAATCTTATTTATGTAGACGAGTTCAATGTAGACGGCTGGCGACACTGCTTGTCAATCAGATTTGGGACGTCTGTTCGAGGGACACCTGTCACAGCCTGGTAGAGAAAACCTCATGAGATACACACCAGTCCACAGCCTGGCAGAGAAAACCTCCTGACACACACACACACACACACACACACACACAACAGTCCACAGCAGGGCAGAGAAAACCTCTGGACACACACACACACACACACACACAAAAGTCCACAGCCTGGCAGAGAAAATCTCCTGATACACCTAGGCCCGCCTACTTGTCAGTCTATGCCCATTTAATAAATTCAATAAAATCAACTTTTTAATGTCATAAAAGTTACATGCCTATGATAATGCTTTACGGTTGTCCAATATGATCAATCTTTCAATTGTGTTTATGTGACGCGCTGAAGCTGCATGCATTGTTTCGCTCCGTTTAAAATGTCTCGTAATCGTAATTGTCAGCTGTGTGATGAAATGCATTCATATTCCACTTTTCATGCCACGAATGTAACATGCCTATGATAAAGCTCTGCAGTTGCCTAATATGGTCAATCTATTTTCTCAATTGTGTTTCATGTGACGTGCCCAAGCTACATTCATGCATTGTTTTGCTCCGGTTGAAAATGTTTCTGCGTAATTTGTCAGCTGTGATCAAATGCGTTCAATAAATGTCACTTTTATGCCATGAATATAACATGTCTATGATGAATGTTTGTATGGTGCATCTAATCTACAGTAGGCCTGCCCACTCGTTTTTTCTGTGCCCACCCATTTGAACATTTCTGGCTACACTACTGAACAGAAGCACACAAATCAAAAGAACTTTAAGAACTAGGTTAGGAGATAGAAGTATCAATTATAAGGAACAAGATATTACAGGAACACAAGTATCAAAGCAAAAACAACACAAAGTTAAAGTTCATCTTTATCATTTTCCCCTCACAAGATACACCAGTCCACAGCCTGATAGAGAAAACCTTCACACACACACACACACACACACACACACACACACACACACACACACACACACACACACACACACCAGGGCAGAGAAAACATCCGCAATTCATCTGCAAAACAACCCCTGCTAAAATCATGTTGCTTTCCAAAAATAGCTTGAAGCCCCACAACGAAACAGACCAGGGATCATGTGAAGTTAAGGTGAAAGTTAAGACCAGCGACACCTCAAAAGCCACTTACTGCAATAGAACATTTTTAAGCTATTAACATTTAAGCATTTTAACAGGGCTACGGTAACAGCAATAGAATAACATTTAAACTATTAACATTTTAACATTTAAGCTATTAACATTTTAGCATTTTAATTTTTTTAACAGAACTACAGCCACAGCAATAGAACATTTAAGTAACAGTGCAGAGGAGACTATAGCTGGGAATTACCACTACATCTGTCAATATTAGTTGTGACTGATTCCTGGTTTGTTTTGTGATTCAGAAAGGGGCTTCAATAGGAGTATATTCAGACAGACCTAGTGAGCAAATTCAAATTGGCTAACAGGTTTGTCTGGGTTCACCCAAGTTACCCGGGTACAGTCTTAGACAAATCTTGAATAACTGCCAGCTTACTGTTTATTAACGGTGTATGCAACACGATGAGACACCGGTTTCATCTTTCGTAGGATAATAATATGCCAACTCCATAATGATAATCTATGTGAGTGTTGGTAGCCTATCTGAGGATAATAATATGCCAACTCCATAATGATAATCTATGTGTGTTGGTATTAGTGTCAAACAATTTCTCTAACTTACAGCTGGGAAGTATTTGCGTTGACAATTTTAACCACAGAACAGATTTCTAAACGACTATCCTAACACACATTGATATTTCGTTTGATTCACCGAACATCCGCATCAATCAACGTGATAGGCGTGTAGGTAGGAATTGGATGACAGCTGTCAGTCACTCACTTGTAATGTTTAATGCCATACGAAAATAGAACTGTAATGATGCGTCGCGATTCGCAAACACATCAAGACATTATTATTAGGTAACTGGAAAGCTGCCATATGTTGACAGGGAAACGTCAGTGTAAATCATACGTGAGTGTGATAACTGGGCAGAATCCTCTGGTCTCCTGCCATCGGAGGAAGTCCACAGCCTGGCAGAGAAAACATCTGGATACACACACACACACACACACACACAACAGTCCACAGCAGGGCAGAGAAAACCTCCTGATACACACACACACACACACAACAATCCACAGCAGGGCAGAGAAGACCTCCTGATACACACACACACACACACACACAACAGTCCACAGCAGGGCAGAGAAAATCTCCTGATACACCTAGGCCCGCCTACTTGTCAGTCTATGCCCATTTAATAAATTCAATAAAATCAACTTTTTAATGTCATAAAAGTTACATGCCTATGATAATGCGTTACGGTTGTCCAATATGATCAATCTTTCAATTGTGTTTATGTGACGCGCTGAAGCTGCATGCATTGTTTCGCTCCGTTTAAAATGTCTCGTAATCGTAATTGTCAGCTGTGTGATGAAATGCATTCATATTCCACTTTTCATGCCACGAATGTAACATGCCTATGATAAAGCTCTGCAGTTGCCTAATATGGTCAATCTATTGTCTCAATTGTGTTTCATGTGACGTGCCCAAGCTACATTCATGCATTGTTTTGCTCCGGTTGAAAATGTTTCTGCGTAATTTGTCAGCTGTGATCAAATGCGTTCAATAAATTCCACTTTTATGCCATGAATATAACATGTCTATGATTAATGTTTGTATGGTGCATCTAATCTACAGTAGGCCTCTCTTATCTCAAATCAAATTGGCTTTGCCCACTCGTTTTTTCTGTGCCCGCCCATTTGAACATTTCTGGCTACACTACTGAACAGAAGCACACAAATCAAAAGAACTTTAAGAACTAGGTTAGGAGATAGAAGTATCAATTATAAGGAACAAGATATTACAGGAACACAAGTATCAAAGTAAAAACAACACAAAGTTAAAGTTCATCTTTATCATTTTCCCCTCACAAGATACACCAGTCCACAGCCTGATAGAGAAAACCTCCACACACACACACACACACACACACACTACAAACACACACACCAGGGCAGAGAAAACATCCGCAATTCATCTGCAAAACAACCCCTGCTAAAATCATGTTGCTTTCCAAAAATAGCTTGAAGCCCCACAACGAAACAGACCAGGGATCATGTGAAGTTAAGGTGAAAGTTAAGACCAGCGACACCTCAAAAGCCACTTACTGCAATAGAACATTTTTAAGCTATTAACATTTAAGCATTTTAACAGGGCTACGGTAACAGCAATAGAATAACATTTAAACTATTAACATTTAAACTATTAACATTTTAACATTTAAACTATTAACATTTTAACATTTAAACTATTAACATTTAAGCTATTAACATTTTAATTTTTTTAACAGAACTACAGCCACAGCAATAGAACATTTAAGTAACAGTGCAGAGGAGACTATAGCTGGGAATTACCACTACATCTGTCAATATTAGTTGTGACTGATTCCTGGTTTGTTTTGTGATTCAGAAAGGGGCTTCAATAGGAGTATATTCAGACGGACCTAGTGAGCAAATTCAAATTTGCTAACAGGTTTGTCTGGGTTCACCCAAGTTACCTGGGTACAGTCTTAGACAAATTTTGAATAACTGCCAGCTTACTGTTTATTAACGGTGTATGCGGCACGTTGAGACACCGGTTTCATCTTTCTGAGGATAATAATATGCCAACTCCATAATGATAATCTATGTGAGTGTTGGTAGCCTATCTGAGGATAATAATATGCCAACTCCATAATGATAATCTATGTGAGTGTTTGTATTAGTGTCAAACAATTTTTCTAACTTACAGCTGGGAAGTATTTGCGTTGACAATTTTAACCACAGAACAGATTTCTAAACGACTATCCTAACACACATTGATATTTCGTTTGATTCACCGAACATCCGCATCAATCAACGTGATAGGCGTGTAGGTAGGAATTGGATGACAGCTGTCAGTCACTTGTAATGTTTAATGCCATACGAAAATAGAACTGTAATGATGCGTCGCGATTCGCAAATACATCAAGACATTATTATTAGGTAACTGGAAAGCTGCCATATGTTGACAGGGAAACGTCAGTGTAAATCATACGTGAGTGTGATAACTGGGCATAATCCTCTGGTCTCCTGCCATCGGAGGAAGTTTTTCTTGGCGTATTTCTCAACCCCTTGATGGGAGACATTACGAAGATGTGGCGGGAAACTACTCAGAAGTTCTCAGAACCAGAGGAAAAGTACAGAACATTCTTAACATACGTCGGGCTTCCTCCAAGCCACGCTGACATTAAATGCCACATGCTAAAACTGCTAGACAGCTAGCTGTTTGTGATTTTACATCCCCCTTCCTTCATCTCACTAGTTAGTCAATGATAATGAACTACAACACCTTCTGAAGCACATCCACAGAAAATGCTGATTTAAGGTCGTCACCGCAACTCTAAACGGATGAGGTTTTCATGTTGGAAATAGAATGAGCGTAACGTTCGAGTTGAGTGCTAGTTCTAGATTTCTTTCTTAGCTATGGCAGCTAACGCTAGAGACAGACCAACCACGCTGCCTGCTAACTAACTAACAGGGGTCTTGGTGGTGTCACCCAGCATCTGTTGACTGCCGCCTCAAACGTGAGCTACAGATGAGCTACGTGAACTGATATTACATAGGTAATGATACAGTTTTAATTGCCATTTACATAATTTCTTGAATAACTGGTCTTGTTAAATTAACGGTACATAAAACACCTTTACTCTGCTGCTCAGGTAACATATAAATAGTAACTAAGGTTATTTTGTAGTCAGCTACAGTTGTAATTGACCGATAACGTTTAGCTGCGTAAAGAAAATGTGCATATTTGATAATAACGCACACATAAATGTACCCTACACATCCATCGTTTCGCCTGCCGACAGTCTTACCTTAATGTTGGCGACTACAGGGCAACTCATCTCCTCAGTAAACTTCTTTGATGAGGGCAAGTTTCTTCCTTCGCGCTGGTTGCGTTCTAACTCCTACTCTAGCGTGGCTGAGGCTGACGACATCCTCTAAAGCGCAATCATCTTCTCTCGTCTGTAGGAGGAGAAGAGAACTCTGACGTAGCACACTCGCACCGCTCAGCGGAGCAGAGCAGACTAGAAGCTACTGGTAATCTCATTTTACAGGGAAACGAGTGGGTATCTAAAATTATATTCATTTGTTTGTTGGTCCAGATACTTTGTCCTGAACTGGCGGAGCCATCCAAATGTAGGCTAAAAAAAACTGCCCTCAAATATAAAAACGCAACAGGTCGCCTAACATTCTAAAATAAATATAAACGCATGAATAGCGGTATTTAGTTCCAGTTCATGAGTAGGAGATGTAGGATAGCCTATAGGCCTACTAGTATGTTCAGTTAGTCAACTCAACTTAATGAAATGGTAGTGCTTATATGTTTATCATCACTACAAGGCAGACATTGTGCTTTTTGGCACCCTAGAGGTCAAACCAAAACGCCAAGGTACACCAACACTGATTATGGTGAATGACACACACATTATTGATGCCTGTTTCATGAGTCTGCCCTGTACAAACCTGTGTCAGGTCCTTCACAATTCCACAGCACACCTGTACAGTATGCCTTGGCATCAGCACACCTGTAGGCCTTGGCATCAGCACACCTGCATGGGCGGATTATGAACTTTCGGGCCCCTGGGCCCAGATGTATTAAGGGCCACCCACTAATTGTTGTATATGTGGGTGGGGGGTTTGGGGGTCCTCCCCCTGAATTTTTTTTAATTGTTTGATGTCATTTCCTGTATTCTGGTGCATTTTGGGGATGGACAATACTAAATTCAATCAGATTCATAGACTACATCCTGACTTGTTGATATTGAGGCAATGATTCCATGCAAAGGCTTGGGCTTCAGGGCCCCCTGACCCCTTGGGCCCCTGGGCCTGGGCCCTGTAGGCCCGTTCAGTAATCCACACCTGTATGCCTTGGCATCAGCATCCAGTGGAGGAACAGTGCTGTAGGCCTACGGCATGCAACATCTGCCCCAGCACTGAACATCTGCCCCAGACCAAGGCCCTTATGCCCCAGCACTGAACATCTGCCCCAGGTTGCATCCCAACACACCAGCCTAACTTGGCCCTTATGCCCCAGCACTAAACATCTGCCCCAGCACTAAACATCTGCCCCAGCACTGAACATCTACTTTAGGCTGTATCTAAAACACACACCAATCAACCCTCGTTATGAACACTGTAACCAACTGTAGACATAAACACGACAGACAGGACAGTTTCACAGTTATAACAGCTAGGCTCAGTTCATTACAATAATTTATTCCATATAGGTAGCCATAAGCTACATAAAACAATGGATTAAGCATTCTGGCTGCTTATCAAGATGATTAGAATGTATACATTTTAGTGGAAATTGATCTGTGTTTGGGCCTTAAATATCTTTAGAAAATCTTGCCCCAAGCAGGAAGCCGCCCCTTTCCCCTGAGACTGCGGGCAGATATTGCTGAGGAATCGGCTCTGAGGAATCGGCTCTCGGTGGGAAAAGCAGCAGAGGAAGCAAAGCATTCAGCGTCTCTCAGTGCCGGGTGGATTATGAATGCCTTGTCTCTTATAGCAGGGTGGATTATGAATGCCTTTTAAACATGGCCTTCAAAACCCCCTATCAAGTGTTTCAGCCCATCCGATCCCGTGCAGGACTTCTGAAGGCTCTCTCCGCCTACGCAGATTTAGTGTGTTTACTCTGATTCAATTACCCGAGACAAATCCAGACTCCGTTAAATCGGCTGTTGTTATGGTGAGCAGCTGCTCTGCAATGCTGACAGAAGACACGTAATGAAATATGAATCAGATCAGGCCTACATGGGCTCCTCTAAATTAGATCAGGCCTACATGGGCTCCTCTAAATCAGATCAGGCCTACATGGGCTCCTCTAAATCAGATCAGGCCTACATGGGCTCCTCTAAATCAGATCAGGCCTACATGGGCTCCTCTAAATCAGATCAGGCCTACCCTACATAGGCTACTCCAGTGGTTCTCAAACTTTTTCTGTAATTTCCCACTTTGGAGGTGGGGAATTTTCAAGCCCCATCAACTCTGCAAAATAGTAATGTTAAAATTCCCATAGCTACTGTAGGTGATGACATGGGGTGTGAATATTTCCCATAGGCACTGTAGGCGATGACATGGGTGCACTGCCACTGGCCACACACATCAGCACTGTAACTTGACCTCAAAGGTGTAATGCGTAGGATTTTATCTTTAAAGGCAGAGTCTGTGGTTCAGGGGAACGGCTATAGGATTTTATCTGTAAAGGCAGAGTCTTGTGCTGCTGTATTTGTTTCCCACACATCGTTTTTGTTTTTTATTTTTTTAAAAGATCCACATAGAACACTACAGGAACCTGGAGAACTGGTTTGTTGAATGTGATGGAAAAGTTAGTTAGTTCCTTACAGAATCACAGACTGTGCCTTTAAGTTGCTGGTTACGCTACACAGCGTCTGTCCCTGCAGACGGCTCCCCATTAGAGCTAATAAGTCATCCCACTCCAGGACTCCAGGAGGCAGTAACCTCCTCACTCTCACCTGGCTGCAGCTCACTACACACACTAGCAATACTGCTGTTCTGTGTGTTATATAGACCACACGCTAGCAATACTGCCGTCCGCCCAGAGCTCATGTGTGTGATATATAGACCAGAGCTCATGTGTGTGTTATATAGACCAGAGCTCATGTGTGTGATATATAGACCAGAGCTCATGTGTGTGTTATATAGACCAGAGCTCATGTGTGTTATATAGACCAGAGCTCATGTGTGTGTTATATAGACCAGAGCTCATGTGTGTGTTATATAGACCAGAGCTCATGTGTGTTATATAGACCAGAGCTCATGTATGTTATATACAGTAGACCAGAGCTCGTGTGTGTTATATACAGTAGACCAGAGCTCATGTGTGTGTAGTAGACCAGAGCTCATGTGTGTTATATAGACCAGAGCTCATGTGTGTGTTATATACAGTAGACCGGAGCTCATGTGTGTTATATAGACCAGAGCTCATGTGTGTTATATAGACCGTACGGTAGCACTTGTTATCAGTGCAGCCATACACACTGATAGACCTCAAGGGCGTTAAAACAGGTCACACCCCGTAGGCCTGATCCCACCCCATCTCTCTCTTTCTCCCCCCCCCCCTCTCTCTCCCCTCTCTCTTTTTCTCTCTCTCTCCCCTCTCTCTCTCTTCCCCCCCTCTCTCTCTCTCTTCCTGACACTCTTCACTGTCCTATCTGAATAAAGGCAAAACAAAAGCCTTAAAAAAAGAGAAAATGCATTCGTATGGGAGGCAGAGAACTGGAGCATGTTCTACAGGGACAATATGTTCCTTTAGGTACTGAAATGATGTTCTGCAGCATGTTCTACGGAGACAATATGTTCCTTTGGGTACTGAAATGATGTTCTGGAGCATGTTCTACAGGGACAATATGTTCCTTTAGGTACTGAAATGATGTTCTGCAGCATGTTCTACAGGGACAATATGTTCCTTTAGGTACTGAAATGATGTTCTGCAGCCATTGCCAGTATTGCCAAGGCAATACTACCTTTCATTGTTACATTTCATTGTAGTCTTGCCTGGCAATACTAGTTTGCATACATGACATTACCTAAGATTACACTCAGTAAACATCACAAATTTCTGCAGCGCGTGTTGATGTTTATGGTTAAAAACTGTATCTGGCTAGCTCTTGCTAAGTATGAACTTATACAACACTACCTACAGAGCAGACCTTAAATGCCAGCGGTCAAATCAAATGTGCCTTCTTGGCACATTTGTCTGCAGTCTATTTTCTTGGCTGGCTGTCAGATTACTGCTCAGATTTTCTATTGGGTCATTCTATGAAACGGGTGCCTTTTCCACTATAAAATTGTCAAAATGTTCATCAAAACTAAACTTCTTTTCAATTTATCCAAAAAATCATATTTGCCCACCTCAGGCATACATTTTTTTCACATTAAATATAATGGATTGAGATATAATAAATGTGACAGGGTGGTAGATTTCATGATAAAATGTAAAATAATGTTCAAGTTATTGACTTCACATACTGTACATGCCTTCAATTAGAAATGTAATTTGCTTAGCAATGATAGTGTTAAAACTGTAATGAAAAACAGTTACTCCTGTCTAATTTGTGTGACGGGGTGGTAAGACCAAGCTTGACGGACCCCCTCATAGTAATGAAAAAACAACAAATAAACAATGTAAAAGATTGTCATAATTATTCTGCTTAGTTTATTGGGTGCTCTACAGGTAGACATGGAACACATGGAAATGGCCATGCACTTATGAAAAATGGTTAAAAACAGTGTGATACTCTTTAAGAATAGTATTTTCTTGTCCATCATGTTGACAAGAACTCTTGAATCATTAGCTTGAGGTTTAGAAACACACTTTGGCTCTAGTTTGTGCCTTCTGTATCTCATCAAATGTTCTGGACGCAAATGGCCCGTTTAGAATGACCCTATTATATTCAAGTCTGTACAGTTTTTATTGTCACTTACTGTCAATATTTCTGTACATGTAATGCCATTTATGTGACCTCTGTTTTCTCTTCTGTTACCAACACATTGTTTCACACCGGTCTGTTCATAGTCATGTGACGTTTACACCGGTCAGTTCATAGTCATGTGACTGGAGCGTATGCACCCAGTGGTAAGAGCAGCTTCTTCACCTGGCTAAACAGCATATGATTAGGACTGCGTACCTTGAGACTTCTTCACCTGGCTAAACAGCATTATAATTATGACTGCTACCTTGAGACTGTAGTGATACAATGCAATAGAGCAGTGTTTCTCAAACTTTTACAGACCAAGGACCACTTAACCATTAGAAAAAACCTCACGGACCACCTGGCTAATAGACACAATAGGCCTACTCACTGAACCACCTTGCTTATTGTCTTTGCACCTTGCTTATTATGTCAGAGGATTCATATGATTTAAATTGTCATAGCTTACATAGGCAGTATTGCAGAACTTTGGATTTACATACAAGTTGGTTCAATATTGCAAACAACTCATCTATATTATTTTTTACAACGTCTGCTCGCGGACCACTTGGGATAGCTTGCGGACCACCAGTGGTCCCCGGACCACACTTTGAGAAACACTGCAATAGAGGATCACAAAGAAAATAGGGAGGCTTCCTGCATGACCCATTACGAATTAATTGTCTCCGATATAATGTGTACAATACATTGGGCTTTGCAAGAAATGTGGCAATACTACTTTCACACAAGCAATGGCACCCTCTGCCTGCAGCAATCATGATGTAAAACATCTGGAGGCCGTTGTGGTAAACCAGTGCTTCCACCCAGTGGTCAGAGAGAGAACTACGCCATCCTGGGACCTGGCAGAAAATGCTTTCTTGATTTATGACACCCCTGAAAGTAGGCCACACGCACAAACACACACACACACACACACACACAGCTCAGACTAATTTATATGCTGTGATGCACTATGCGTTCTTTTATCACCACGGTTATGTTCTGCACCAAATAAATGGCTACTCGCTGTTACCATTTAGTGATAGTGGTGGTTGCTGAATAGTGCACGCATTACAGAGTGGGTTTTGACTATGAATCCATGTCCATTCTCTATCATGGCACCACACACTCCAACGCTGAATGATCAGATTCCTGAATGCCCCTCTCGTCCATAGCTGTGGTCACGCTTGACACAGGAAGTCTTCATTATACACAGGAAGTCTTAATTATTGATGACAGATGCACCAGACTGAAAGGCTTTAATATTGATGACCTGCATGTTTGCAGACGGATGCATGTGTGAGTGTATGTGTGTGTGAGTGTGTGTGGTGTGAGTGTGACATAATGGACATGAAGGAGCTTTATGGGTTCCTGGTGAGTTCAGATGGACGTCGTAAGCTACAGTAGCAACACACGGGCTAAAGGCATAATGCTGCAGTAGGGCCCAGTATACTCTACAGAGTTAGTGCAGTAGGCCCCAGTATACTCTACAGAGCAGTAGGGCCCAGTATACTCTACAGTGCAGTAGGGCCAAGTATACTCTACAGTGCAGTAGGGCCCAGTATACTCTACAGAGTTAGTGCAGTAGAGCCCAGTATACTCTACAGTGCAGTAGGGCCCAGTATACTCTACAGTGCTGTAGGGCCCAGTATACTCTACAGAGTTAGTCCAGTAGAGCCCAGTATACTCTACAGAGCAGTAGGGCCCAGTATACTCTACAGAGTTAGTGCAGTAGGGCCCAGTATACTCTACAGTGCAGTAGGGCCCAGTATACTTTACAGAGTTAGTGCAGTAGAGCCCAGTATACTCTACAGTGCAGTAGGGCCCAGTATACTCTACAGTGCAGTAGGGCCCAGTATACTCTACAGCAGCCATCACCAAATGGCGGACCGCGGTCCGAATCCGGACCGTAACGTGATCCTATCCGGACCCAGACCATAATAGCCTAATTTAGATTTTCACGTAAGATTTCAAAGCTGCGCTAAATGTTTCGTTGGTTAGGATAACATTTACTTCAGGAGCTTCAGGAACCATCATTTCGCTTGCTGCTACTCAGCCAGTGAAATCTGTGAATTCTGATAAAGTCGAGTCAGTGAGTAAAGTAGCCTACTATGGGGAAGAGACTGATAGCCTGAAACGAGCGAGGAGAGGAGACGGCACGAGAAACAATCAGATGGATATCTAAGTTAACGATAAGTAAGTTGTTTTCAAATCATCGATTGCTCAAAGAGGAGAAAGCTAGACAGTGAGAACAAGGCTTTATATAATGATACAGGGGCAATACCACGCAAAACTGTCACGTCCGTAACGCCAACTAAATATGGATGTGACAGTTTTGCGCGGAACTGCCCTGGACCTCTTCTATATATTCTGAGACGGGCGATTTTAAGCACCAATTTGAAGCACCTCTACTAGACAAAGCATATATTTTGAGCAAGCATAGGGTAGGCTAGGCCCATTCAACAGTGAACTGAGACCACAGAATATTTTACGATTTAAGAAGGCAATATGATTGATCCAACACAATCTAGTTAAGCCTACATGCATTCTGCCCAACAACGTGATATTCCTGGGTTTCCAGGATTTCGGGTCAACATAAAAAAAACTAAAAAAATTTAATTAAACTTGCTGATTAATGGATTCAAGGAACCAGCTGTGGAATATCCATCCTTGTCTCAGCTCAAATTTTATTTTAAGTGCACTTTAAGATCTTAAAAATAGCCAAGGCTACTCAGTTTTTCTCCCCAATTAGGCTACTCTTATCTTGCCTTATTTTTCCTCATTTCGAATGTTGCCTTTTAGGCTACTTATTTTATTTCACATTAAACATTAGGCCTAGGCCTACAATCTTCTATTTCTTGAATTTCCCCATGGGGATCAATAAAGTATCTATCTATCTACAACTAGGCTCCATCCATCCATCTTAATATTATACATACATACATACAAGGTTTCTTCCTGGAATATGGGAGTTTTTCCTTGCCACAGTTGCCATATGGCGTGCTTGTGGGGGGTAAGAGGGTTAAGGCTGCCAGTCTTATGACGTCATTTTCTATATTTTTGATATGTTGCTGAGTATAACATAAACAGCAAAGAAAAGTGATTGATAATGACTGACTGACTATTATTGTGTTACATGCTTCAAATGTAAAGCACTTTGAGCTGCATTCTGTGTATGAAAGGTGCTATACAAATAAAGCTTTATTATTATTATATTATTATTATACATATACATAGCCTAAACACGCACGTTAAACATTATGATGCTCCGGACCTTTCCTTGAGGAAATTTTCTGTAACTGGACCTCGCTGAAGATTAATTGAATACCCCTGCTCTACAGAGTTAGTGCAGTAGGGCCCAGTATACTCTACAGTGCAGTAGGGCCCAGTATACTCTACAGAGTTAGTGCAGTAGGGCCCAGTATACTCTACAGTGCAGTAGGGCCCAGTATACTCTACAGAGTTATAGTAGTGCAGTAGCGCCCAGTATACTTTACAGAGTTAGTGCAGTAGAGCCCAGTATACTCTACAGAGTTAGTGCAGTAGAGCCCAGTATACTCTACAGAGTTAGTGCAGTAGGGCCCAGTATACTCTACAGTGCAGTAGGGCCCAGTATACTCTACAGAGTTAGTGCAGTAGAGCCCAGTATACTCTACAGAGTTAGTGCAGTAGGGCCCAGTATACTCTACAGTGCAGTAGGGCCCAGTATACTCAACAGAGTTAGTGCAGTAGGGCCCAGTATACTCTACAGTGCAGTAGGGCCCAGTATACTCTACAGAGCAGTAGGGCCCAGTATACTCTACAGAGTTAGTGCAGTAGGGTCCAGTATACTCTACAGAGTTAGTGCAGTAGGGCCCAGTATACTCATATTAAAGGGTTAAGGCTGCCAGTCTTGAATGTCTGTGAATAAAGTCAAATAATTGCGACATATGCTAAGAACAAGCTAAGGCTGGCTGCTTGGAGTCCGCATCAACGGAGCCTAAGCATTTGTTAGCCTAGGCATTTGTTAGCAAAGCAACAAAGGGGAATGACTGACTCTTCTCTAATAACTGTGTTACATGTTATTTTCTATATTTCTGATATGTTGCTGATTGGATCATAAACGGCCACAGCAATGAAGAAAAGTGAAAGTGATTGATAATGACTGACTGACTATTATTGTGTTACATGCTCCAAATTATTGTGTTACATGCTCCAAACTTTGAGCTGCATTCTGTGTATGAAAGGTGCTATACAAATAAAGCTTATTATTATTATTATTATTATTATTATTATTATTATTATTATTAGGTAGTGGGCTGGATTTGTTGAAATGAGACCTCGTGGTGGCCGTCATGGTCATTAACATTTTCTGCATGGGTATCAGAGTGTTATTTGATGATATCACTTATGAGCAAACAAGTACAAATAATGTGCTGCTGTCATGTAGCCTACTGCTCCTTCTCTCTTGAAATGCTCTACTTCCACGTTAGCTGTCCACTTCTTCCTTCCTGAGGATGGTCTGTAGTGCTACAGTAGGTTATCAATTTATCATAGAGATATTGCTTATTACACATTGTTCAAGACAACTGGATGTGATCTTTTGTTTCTAATTGTCCCTTCCTACCCAGAACATCTTTGGGGACGCATGAAACCTGCTGGCGGGCCTGATCTGTCCCCGGGCCTTATGTTTGACACCCCTGCTCTGCAGTGTTAGTGCAGTAGAGCCCAGTGTGTGTGTGTGTGTGCGTGCGTACGTGCGTGTGAACGTGTGTTTGTGTGTGTGTGCGTGCGTGCGTGTGTGTGTGTGTGTGCGTGCGTGCGGGCGTGTGTGTGTGAAGCATCTCTTCAGATCTCAGCATCTGCACCCACTGCACTGGAGCTGCATGCTGCTGTGAGGTCTCTGTGACTCATCATGAGCCTCTGCCTGGTCACGAGTCCACAGTGGTGCTGTTACAGCCACAGGTATCGATCTAATGAGGTTGAATAAAAAATACACCTTATGGTAAGCGCCTGGGTTTGGCTGCATCCTTCCGGGAAGCTACAGGCTACTCCGCTACTCTGTTGACCGGTATAAATACGGACATAAGGAGCGGTGCCTGCTGCGCTTCACACGGACTGGACCACTAGCCGAACAAAAGGGGTAGTCGCGTGTGATCACCTTGTATTAAGCAGGGACTTGAACCGTCCTGCGAGCGGGACACTGGGCACGCGCCACCGTCTCTTGCTTGGAGATGCGCGTCAGGGGAGAACGAGAGCCAATCTGCTTCAGCACGTAGACGATCGTAATTCAGAAAGCCCCCGTCTCGCGCTCCCATTCCCCTCAGAGCACCCTTCTGCTGACTCAGTGCCTTAAAGCACTCGGTTTCTCGCCACCGAACGGAACTGCGACGCGCGCTCAGACACCACAGACCGTCACCGCACCGACAACAGCAGACATGGCTAAAACTGCAATCGGTAAGACATCTTTTATTTGTGGTGGTATTACGTAGCTTCTGTTTTTGAGGGTGGAGTGAAGCATCTCGCCCTGACACCAGACTAAGGATGCTGAAAGAGCGTAGAGACGGGGCGACACCCTAAACACAAAAGCTCACAGGAAACCGGGCGCAGTTTGGGGAGCGGTCGAAACATGCTTGTGAAAATATAGGTTCGTCATGTTAATGAAACCAACTAATCCTGGATGGTGTTTAGTCAGTTTGATTAGGATCAAGATTTGTTGCCATTTGAGCAAAAACAGAATCCGATAGGCTCATATTTAGTTTGGGCCACAATAGCACAGCTCCTGGTGCGAAAATTGTGCATTGATAAAATAAATCACTTTCTGTTGTTTCAACTGAGATATCGTATGTGACACATTTGGATTTCAATTTAAACAAAAAGTGATTTGCCCGTAAAAACACAATCATGAGGAAAGGAGGTGAAATTATGTTTTCGGTGATGCTGCCGCACCTGCCGTTGAAGCCCGAGACACATACGCGCGCAGCATAATGCGGACGGACCCCACCCAAGATCCCGGTCTCTGCACAATCTCAGAGCGAGCTGCTGAACACCGCCAAACAATCCATCAGAACAATACCGGGTGTCGGTGACACATTCGATGTGCTTACATCTACATTAGAGTCTAACCTACGTTAGAACGGGGGTAAAATGCAGATTTGTATTCGTTGTATTTCATGTGTGGATATTTTAGATGTTGCCATTATGGAGCTGTCAAAAGAAAAATACGACACCCCATGAAAAAAAGAACTGGGCTTTGCATAACGCTCTCATATAAACTGATGTAGCCTAATACTTATCGTGAATTTATTTATCGATGGCAAACGTCTTAGTATTGAATTGAAGTAAAAACATCTATTTTAACGTTTTATTTTCTCCACGATTGACAATATTTTCTTGAATTTCAACTAAAATCATTGCCGGATAAAAAATATTGTTACAATCGACATTTGTGTCATTTTTCATGGGCTAATAGCAATTAGTGTATAGCCTACCAATAACTGAAATAACTCTGACTATTCAGAATAGCGCCAACGTTTCATCACAACCGTTAAAGAAGATGCGAGGAGGACTCTTCGCCACAAATTAGACGTAAAAATAGGCTATGTTATTAACCCCAAAGCCACTGAACAGAAAATGGTCATGTGTGCACGTATACCTCTCGGTCGGGAGAGTCTTTTCTTTTTTTGAGGTTATTGATGGTTGCTTGTCCTGGTCATGATGAACAGTAACATGTCCGTCTTAAAGACTTCCCGTCATCCGCCCGTCTTCCTCCAGTTCTGGATGGACAGACGGGGCGCGCGCATTGGCGTGATGAAAAAATCAATACTTTCGCCGACTCCTAGGCCCAAGAGAAAGTGGAGAGAAGTGGACTGCTTGAGTGTTCGGCCGTGTGTCATGTCAGCAGCCGCACATGGCACGCATATAATCACTCATGAGTGGCCTGCATTGTTTAGCTGAAATAATCATATTAGACTAATGCAGCACATTCGGTCCAGATGAAAATGGCCATCCAGAAGGCTGCCTGTACGGGCTGTCCGAGCCAATCAATACGATCAATGAGCCAATCAATACGATCAATGAGCCACTTCCCTTTGTGGTCTTAACAGCCCCGATGAGATGAGATACACTGCACCTGCTCACTTCTCACACAGGACACAGCCCTGATGTGGCCCTCATCTGGCTCTGATGTGGCCCTGATCCGGCTCTGATGTGGCCCTGATGTGGCTCTGATGTGGCTCTGATCCGCCCTCGATCCGCCCCTGATGTGACTCTGATGTGGCCCTCATCTGGCCCTGATGTGGCCCTGATCCGGCTCTGATGTGGCTCTGATCCGCCCTTGATCCGCCCCTGATGTGACTCTGATCCGGCTCTGATGTAGACCTGATGTGGCCCTGATCCGGCTCTGATGTGGCACTGATGTGGCCCTGATGCCGCTCTGATGCGGCTCTGATGTAGCCCTGATGTGGCTCTGATGCGGCTCTGATGTGGCTCTGATGTGGCCCTGATGTGGCCCTGATCCGGCTCTGATGTGCCTCTGATGTGGCCCTGATCTCGCTCTGATCTGGGCCTGGATGGATCTGGACTGA
>NC_055977.1:1629087-1631587 GCF_018492685.1 Alosa sapidissima | reverse complement strand
CACACACACACACACACTTCTATATTCCAAAGACGCCAGAGGAAATCATAAACTCTTGATGCTACTGCTGTTTGGTGTGTGTGTGTGTGTGTGTGTGTGTGTGTATGTGATTATACATATTACACATATGTGCATGTATGAATTTAATGAATAGTAAGTTAAAGATGGGAGGCTCGAGTGAATGTGTGATCTTTCTCAGCCTTTGATAAAAAACTGTCAGCAGCAGCGTTGAAAAATGTGGTGTGTGTGTGTGTGTGGCAGCTAGGATGAGTCCTAAGTCTGAGATGAACATCCCACAAACTCCAAAAGCAGCATATATCACATATAACACACATTCACAATCTCTCACTATCACTCTCTCTCTCTCTCTCTCTCTCTGTCTTTCCTCTCTCTCTCATACACACACACACACACACATACATCATTCTGAGCTGCAGCACACACACACACACACACACATACATCATTCTGAGCTTCATCAGCACACACACAGACAGACACTCTCTCTCTCTCTCTCTTTCTCTCTCTCTCTCTCTCACACACACACACACACACAAACACACACACACACGCAGGTCGCTGTCTGTCAGATGGATCATTAATATTTGAAGCAGGACACGGAGGAGAGGGAGGAAATGACTCCATCAGTGTGAGCCGGAGACATCACTAGGACCTGTCTGTCAGGAGCACTGTTCCCATGGTTACCATCACTAAGGGACATCAGGAGTTTAGTTGCCATAGACACCATTACTAAGGCACACCAGGAGTTTAGTTGCTATAGACACTGTTACTAGGGCCTGCCAGGACTAAGGTTTCCATAGATACTGTTACTAAGGGCACAGACAAACACAGGCCCTCGGAGTCCTCTACCATCCCAGCAGGGAGTCTCCCAAAGGCTTCCTGCATGTTCCACACACACACACACACACACACACAGACCAGACACACATGCATAGCTAATGAGGGGTATGTGTGTGTGTGTGTGGGTGGGGGGGGGAGCAATTTAGGAAACCAGGGCAAATCAGGACACAGCCCACACGCACACACTCCCACTCACCCACACTTCTAGACAGGCACACACACACACACTCCCACTCACCCACACTTCTAGACAGGCACACACACACACACACACACACACACACACTCCCACTCACCCACACTTCTAGACAGGCACACACAAAAATGCACACACACACACACACACTGCAAGGAGAGTGTGATAGCCTGTGGACATCCCCCCAGATGCAGGAGGGCCTCCCTCTGTGAAGACTTCTCTTTGATGCCTCTTGCAGGATTACTTCTCTCATCTTTGAATATTTATTTCCCTCGGCATGGAAAATGAAATAATGGTCTCTCTCTGGGAATGTGCAAATCTGGGTTATGCTGCATGACTGATGTTATCTATCTATCTTCTCTCTTCTCTTCTCCTCCTCCACTCTCCTCTTCCCCCCTTCCTCTCCTCTCCTCTCCTCCTCTCCTCTCCTCCTCTACTCCTCCTCTACTTCTCCTCTCCTCCTCTACTCCTCTTCCCCTCCTCCTCTCCTCTCCTCTCCTCCTCTCCTCCTCCACTCCTCTCCTCCTCTACTCCTCCTCTACTTCTCCTCTCCTCCTCTACTCCTCTTCCCCTCCTCCTCTCCTCTCCTCTCCTCCTCCTCCTCTCCTCCTCAGCCTACAAAGAGAAGATGAAGGAGCTGTCCCTCATCAACCTCATCTGTTCCTGTTTCCACACGGAGGCCAAAAACAACCTGATTGGCCAGTTTGAAGGTATTCAGCACAGTTTGCACATCTTCAATATGGATTATGGATTAATGTGTTTAGCTAATAATCAGTACGGATTATGGATTAATGTGTTTAGCTAATAATCAGTACGGATTATGGATTAATGTGTTTAGCTAATAATCAATAGCAATGGGCGTGATCACAGACATCATGTGTCAGCATAGCAATGGGCGTGATCACAGACATGTGTCACCATGGCAATGGGCCTGAGCACAGACGCCATGTGTCACCATAGCAATGATTAGTGCCAGGTAGAGAAATATGTCAAATCGGTTTGTTAGAGGAGTTAGGCAAGGAAGTACTCTGGGTGTGTCTTCAAGAGCTTCTCTCCTCTTATTGCCCCCCAATACACACACACACACACACACAGCAGACATGGAGGTGAAGCCCATTAACAAGCGAGCCTCAGGGCAGGCGTTTGAGGTGATTCTGAAGTCGCCCTCCCCCACCTCCGATGGCAACTACAGCATCAGCACCCCACCCAAGAAGAGGGACCTCTCCCTGGAGGACATCCAGAAGAAGCTGGAGGCTGCAGAGGACCGGAGGAGAGTGAGTAACACACACACACACACACACACACACACACACACAAACATATACACACAAACATATACACACATACACACACACATTAAGCCCTTTCAGACATATGTGTAAGACCGGAGGTTCTGCTGATGTTAAACGGTGGGGCCGTATATCTGAACGATATAACCGGTCA
>NC_055977.1:1614087-1624087 GCF_018492685.1 Alosa sapidissima | reverse complement strand
GTTTGGGGTTCTGTGAATGAGACCTGCTGTCCTGTCTGGTGTCTCTCCCTGTGTGTGTGTGTGTGTGTGTGTGTGTGTGTGTGTGTGTGCCTGTGTTTGTGTGTGTCTATTTAAAACATGGCTTGCACTCACCCGATATTTAAATCAACCCGACGACAACCGCAAACATTACAGTAATTAAGACAAAATGATATCCGACCCGCTTATTTACAAAATGTGCGCTTTTGGTTAATGTAGCCTAACATGCAGTGTAGCCTAATTGAGCCTGTAAAAACATAAACAGGAACAGAAACTAAGCCCTCCTTAGCACAGTCTTCCCACATCTCCATTTGGGTAAACTTTGTGTAGTTTTGGTGTAAATGAGGCCAAAGCACATGGAAATATATGTGTCATATGTGTTTTTCCTACCGGATGTGTAAACAGGGCCTCAGTAGTCATCTGTCCAGCTTCTAGCAACAGCGTTTTAGTTGCAAACAAAATCAACCTGAGCGTGCTCAGGTGATGTGCTCAGGTGACGTGCTCAGGTGACGTGCTCAGGTGATGTGCTAGACGTGCTCAGGTGACGTGCTCAGGTGACGTGCTCAGGTGATGTGCTAGACGTGCTCAGGTGATGTGCTAGACGTGCTCAGGTGACGTGCTCAGGTGACGTGCTCAGGTGACGTGCTCAGGTGATGTGCTAGACGTGCTCAGGTGACGTGCTCAGGTGATGTGCTAGACGTGCTCAGGTGACGTGCTAGACGTGCTCAGGTGACGTGCTCAGGTGACGTGCTAGACGAGCTCAGGTGACGTGCTAGACGAGCTCAGGTGACGTGATAGACGTGCTCAGGTGACGTGCTCAGGTGATGTGCTCAGGTGATGAGCTCAGGTGACGTGATAGATGTGCTCAGGTGACGTGCTCAGGTGACGTGCTCAGGTGACGTGCTCAGGTGATGTGCTCAGGTGACGTGCTCAGGTGACGAGCTCAGGTGATGTGCTCAGGTGACGTGCTAGACGTGCTCAGGTGACGTGCTAGACGTGCTCAGGTGACGTGCTCAGGTGACGTGCTAGACGTGCTCAGGTGACGTGATAGACGTGCTCAGGTGACGTGCTCAGGTGACGAGCTAGACGTGCTCAGGTGACGTGCTCAGGTGACGTGCTCAGGTGACGTGCTCAGGTGATGTGCTCAGGTGACGTGCTCAGGTGACGTGCTAGACGTGCTCAGGTGACGTGCTCAGGTGACGTGCTAGACGTGCTCAGGTGACGTGCTCAGGTGACGTGCTCAGGTGACGTGCTCAGGTGACGTGATAGACGAGGCACTGTTGCTCATCTGTCTATCATGGTGCAAAGCCCGCCCAGACAATTTGATTGGTCCAAACAGCTCTGGTTCGGACATAGTTGCTTCAGACCGAACTTCCCGAGCTCAAATGTTGTGCGCGGGGCTCAGTTCGGCTGGCTTCCAGTGCCGAGTTTGGGACAAGTCATGATGGTCGTGCTTGTTTATTTTGGCTGTTATACTTTAAATGGCTTCAGAAGAAGTGCATAGCACATAACCAGCACTGCTGTCATCTTCTCTAAGAACCTCTCCAAAGGCTTCCCGTATGATAGATAGATAGATAGATAGATAGATAGATAGATACTTTATTGATCCCCAAGGGGGAATATGTGCTTTTCCTCAGAGGAGAGTCTTTTATTATTTAAAATTCTCGCGTCTCCAGCTTCTCTACCGTCTCCATCTTCATCTGTCTATCACACAGGTAGATAGGTCACACAGGTAGATAGGTCACACAGGTAGATAGGCCACACAGGTAGATAGGCCACACAGGTAGATAGGTCACACAGGTAGATAGGCCACACAGGTAGATAGGTCACACAGGTAGATAGGCCACACAGGTAGATAGGTAGATAAGTCACACAGGTAGATAGGTCACACAGGTAGATAGGCCACACAGGTAGATAGGTAGATAGGTCACACAGGTAGATAGGTCACACAGGTAGTCTATGGGGCAAGTTCACCCTCCATCACACAGGTAGTCTATGGGGCAAGTTCATACTGCTATCACACAGGTAGTCTATGGGGCAAGGTCATACACAGGTAGTCTATGGGGCAAGTTCATGCTGCATCGATTGAAGTCGATTGAATCTGTGTGTTTGTGTGCATGTGTCTCATTCCACCTTTTATATTTAGAATTAAATGAAATGAGCTGTATGACATGCCAAATTAGATAATTCATTATTAAATCATAATACTTTTACATTCCCTCACTATGCTTTTGCATTCCCTCATAATAACGTTTTGCGTTCCCTCATAATAACGTTTTGCATTCCCTCATAATAACGTTTTGCATTCCCTCACAATAGGCTATTTCATTAACCTACGAGCACATGGAGTTGGCTAGCCTACTATATGGAAAATACGTTGAAGTTCCCTTTGAGTTGGATCTGCTCCAAAAGATGATGCTTCTCCATTGCTGTGCTACACCTTCCTACAAAGTTATGTGAAAACTGCACTGTATTGTTGACATCGCGCACGAAGGAGCCTCTGGTTTAATAAACGGAAGCTCTTGATAGCGCACGCCACTAACGTCCATCACGAATGTTTATGGAATAAAACAGGTGTAGCTGTAAACAATAAACAGGTGCGGCTGATTGGTATTGCTGTTTGCGCTGTTACACTGCCCTGGTGTGAGCCACACACACACACACACACACCACACACACAAACACATGGACACACACAAGCGTGCATGCACACACACACACACACACACACACACACACACACACATGCACACACACAAGCGTGTATGGTATGGTATGGGAAGCCTACTTGCGTTTCTTTGGGAATCTGCTGTCTTGGTTTTGTTACTGTAATATTACAGTAGGTGACACATACAAAAAAAGGGTGAAAATAAGGCGGAAATAGGTGACTTTCCGATTTGTATTTTACATTAAGCGCAATTATACCACTGTATTTCTGACATATACACAGTCAGATTATTAAAAAAAAAGCCCTACCCTTAATCAAGACGACTCAGCAACCTAAATAGGCTTTAGTGCAGTAACACTACTTTATTACATCCTCTTACTGCAGCATAGCTAATCCACGGGGATTAAAAGAATTAGAAAGTTAAATGAAGTGACACAAGGAAATCCCTTTATGCATTTCTAACTAATCCACACAGTCAGGTAATCTCCGCTTTTACATCAAAGCCAAAGAGCAATTTGCATCAATATGTGTGACCAGCAGGGGGAGCTAGATGATACTACTTGGCTAGCGCTGCTGAGGAAGTTCTTCTCCGCACTGCAGTACAGTAACTTACAGTAATGGCTGATCTCCTGTTATGCTAATGCTAACTGACTGCGCTGTGTACACAGAATACATGAACAGAGGCGGCACACTGAGAGAAAAGGAAAGAGCAAATGAGAGAGATAACAACACAAAACACAGACAGACAGACAGACAGACAGACCGACAGACAGACAGACCGACAGACAGATAGATAGATAGATAGATAGATAGATAGAGGGAGAGATAGAGGGAGAGATAGAGGGATATATGGATAGATAGATAGATAGATAGATAGATAGATAGAGGGAGAGAGGGAGTGTTGGAGTACAACGATAAAGAGAGATGAAGGGATTTTGTAGACTTGCAGTGAGAGAGAGAGGAGGTGGGACAGAGGATGGTGTGTGAGTGTGTGTGTGTGTGTGTGAGTGTGTGTGTGTGTGTGTGTGTGTGTGTGTGTGTGTGTGAGTGTGTGAGTGTGTGTGTGTGTGTGAGAAAGGCTCATGTCTTGGCAGTGGTCGTGGCGTAGGAGGGGAATCTGTTTTACGACTTGGCTGGCGAGAACACAGACTGGGCAGGGACAGAAGCGTGGGAGTGTGTGTGTGTGTGTGTGTGTGTGTGTGTGTGTGTGTGTGTGTGTGTGTGTGTGTGTGTGAGTGTGTGTGTGTGTGTGCGTGAGTGTGTGAGGCCTTCAGGACAAAGCTACACTGTGCTCCCCTCTCCTCTACTCCTCCTCCTCCTCTTTCTCTCTCTCTCTCTCTCTCTGTCCCTCTCGCTCTCCCTCTCTCTCTCTTTCTCTCCCTCTATCTCTCTCTCTCTTTCTCTCCCTCTATCTCTCTCTCTCTTTCCCATGAGGTTAGGGCCAGCCGGGTGGCCAGTGTCCAGGATGTCCCGCGCTTGTCGATGGTTTCCTGGACACACTATGAGGCCACTGAGAGCAATGTGTGTGTGTGTGTGTGTGTGTGTGTGTGTGAAAGCTGCTAGAATCATAAATCAAAATATTGATTTTTTATTACAGAAAGAAAGAGGTCACACACACACAAACACACAGAGGACACACACAGTGTGGTGGCTAGGGTTGCCACCTGTCCCAGTTTTACCGGGATTGTCCTTTTTAATAACCTGCCCCAGGAAATGTATCCACTCTCCCATTCATACACTGATTGTCCCGGTTTTCGAAAGGTTACGTGAATACGTGTTATATTTACTATTTTCTCTCCACTTGAAATAGCTTTGCGTTGTGCACAGAGCAGTCGGTGTCTCTTGTGTGTAGAATGCGCTATCATTGGCTCTGTAGGGACGCGATGTAGCCTATCGGTGTCTCTTGTGTGTAGAATGCGCTATCATTGGCTCTGTAGGGACGCGATGTAGCCTATCGGTGTCTCTTGTGTGTAGAATGCGCTATCATTGGCTCTGTAGGGACGCGATGTAGCCTATCTAGCGCGTCTGTCTTGGCAGCCACTACAGGCGGCAGAAGCAGTGAAGATTGAATAGTCTGCATCAAACATCAAATGCTCAACGTTGTTGGTTATGGTTAATATGGGCGGTGTCCACAAGACTGACAGGCCAGTCAAAAAGAAAATTAAACATTCAACATACTTTAATAAGTTATTCCAATGTCTGATTGAGACACACTAAATAAAAGTATCTATAGGTGTGGCTAAGGTGTAAATGCAAATCTAATGTCATCCCTCTACTTATTTCTTTAGCAAAGAGGGAGCACCAGTATCTAAGTAATCAGGTCAGCAGATAAGTTGAGTAAGATATGTCTCCTCTTATGAGAATACTTGAGATGTTTCAAATGTTCAGGGCTACAGTATGCAGTGTGTGTGAGCAAGGCAGTTGGTCGGTTCATCAATGTGTCCAGGTGTTTTATCAGACACAGGTGACCCTAGTGGTGCGCATGAGATGTGCCTGTGATGTGTGTGTGTGTGTGTGTGTGTGTCTCACAGGTGGCAACCCGGTGCCTGTGTTTTCAGCCCTGTGGTCAGCTGTCCCTACTCAAAATAGCTGTTTTAGAGAAATAACATTGTGTGTGTGTGTGTGTGTACAATACGCATGTAGATCTTTGTGTGTGTTTGTGCCTCTCTGTGTGTGTGTGTGTGTGTGTGTGTACAATACACATGTAGATCTTTGTGTGTGTTTGTGCCACTGTCTGTGTGTGTGTGTGTGTGTGTATGTGTGTCACTTATTGTTGAATTAAAGGGGCTAGAGAAGGAAATGTGTGTGGTGTGTTTTATTCAGTGAAGTTGTGTGTCCCGGGGGACAGTTCTGTGGCTAACAGTTCAGGGATCTATCACAGGCACTGTTACACACACACACACACACACACATGCGCGCGCAAGCGCACACATGCACGGACACACGCATGCACACACACCCGCACGCACGCACACACACACACACACACACACACACACACACACACAACATCGAACATCAAAGGGCAAATAAGAACAAGGACTCTTCTCTTCTTGTCATGATGTTTTTTATATTAGAAAAATAACTAACACATGTTAGGTTTGCAAGTCCCAGACCCACAGTTATACACATTTCATCACACACACACACACACACACACACTGGACACACACACACACACTGGACACAGACTTTCAAATGCATAGAATTAGTTGAGGAGCTACACGGTGCCAACAAACTAAAAACATTTACAGTTTCCCTGGATTTGATTGGACATTTACAAAAAGACTCATCATCAGCGGTCTAACAAGGACTTTTTAACGAGCCGATGACTTGGAAGCCATGATGAGCACTACCCCACTTCAGACAGTCTTACACAAGCACACCACACTGGCATTACCCTGGAGAGGTTCTAGAGGGGCATGAGCCTGTGTGTGTGTGTGTGTGTGTGTGTGTGTGTGTGTGTGTGTTTGCTTGTTTCCTACCAGCCTCTCACCAGCCGGTGTGCGTGTGTGTGTGTGTGTGTGTGTGTGTGTGTGTGTGTGTGTGTGCGTGACTGTGTGTGTGTGAGACTGTGTGTGTGTGTGTGTGTGTGTGTGTGTGTGTGTGTGTGCGTGTGTGTGTGTGTGTGTGTGTGTGTGTGACTGTGTGTGTGTGTGTGTTTGCTTGTTTCCTACCAGCCTCTCACCAGTGTGTGTGTGTGTGCGTGCGTGCGTGAGTGCGTGCGTGCGTGCATGCGTGTGTGCGTGCGTGCGTGTGTGTGTGTGTATGTGTGTGTGTGTGTGTGTGTGTGTGTGTGTGTGTGTGTGTGTGTGTGTGTGTGTGTGTGTGTGCGTGGTGTGCCTGTGTGTGTGTGTGTGTGTGTGTGCCTACCAGTCTCCCTCTACCCTGACTGTTCAGTAACTACCCCTAACCTTAACAAACTCATCCACCAGAAGACCGAACTACCCCGAGGTGCCCCCAAACTGCCAACCGCCCCCCCTTCCCTTTCTCCCTTTCCCTCTCTCTCTGCCCCCTCTTTCTCTCCCTCTGTCTCATTCTCTCTCTCTCTCTCTCTCTCTCTCTCTCTGTTGGGCACCAGCTCAGTACACTTGTTCCCCAGAAACAAAAGGGTCACAGTTTTGCAGTTTTGCTGGGAAGTTAATTGGCAGAAGCTTCACCATCTGTGGAGGACCGGGGGGGGGGTCACACTGGGGGGGTCACACTGGGGGGGTCCTGAGAAAGCCACGGGAGGGTCGGGGAACACTTGGGGGGTGGGGGGGGGGGGGTTATATTACTCACTGTCATAGCAACTTGAACTTGTCTAGACGGGCAGTTCTGCCAGCCTATGTCCATCGGGGGGGGCAGACTGGCCACAGCACTGTCCATCGGGGGTTGGGGTCACACTGTCCATCAGCGTCCAGCTTCACTGGGCGCGCTCAGTCTGTCCCTCTCAGGCGCTCTGGGCATGGGGCTGTGCGCACGGCTCAGAGGTCAGAGGTCAGAGTTGAGAGGTCAGAAGGCTCCGATCTCCATGCTCCAGGGCCGGTAGGGCTTGGCGTTGGCGGGGGAGGGGGAGGGGGAGAGCAGCGGGAAGGTGCCCAGGGGGAAGGGGAACGCAGAGAGAGAGGCCAGCAGCGGGGACGTCAGCTTGACCGCTGCGCTGACCGGGGGCCTCGGGAGGGACGCCACGCCGCCGAGCATGCTGGGAAGGAGGCCGTCAGACGAGGAGGGAGGGCTGGAGGAGCGGCCGGCCGCCCCCACAGGGGACGAAGACGCGGACGAAGCGCCGGGCGACGCTGACGAGGAAGAGGAAGGTGAGGAGGAGGAGGGGGGGCTGTGTGCGCTCCTGGCGGGGGGGGGGGGGGCAGGAGGAGGTGGTGGTGGTGTGGGGGGGGCAGGTGCGGGGGGGCCGAGCCCCAGCCCAGGTGAGCTAGCCCAGAGTGGGCCTCGCGCTGCAGACCGTAGCTGCTGAGGTGCGACACCAGACGCGCGCGCAGCGGGTCAGCAGCGTCCAGCCCCTCCATCAGGCTCAGGTAGCGTGCCGTCTCCGCCACACACTCGCGGAAGCCCAGGCCACGGTACTCCATGGCCAGCGCGTGGCCATCGAAGAAGCCTGAGGAGTGCAGAGGGACAGGAAGTTATTACACACACACACACACACACACACACACACACACACACACACACACGCCTCTTTGGGCTGACAGGAAACACCTCCACACACACACACACACACACACACACACACACACACACGCTCCTCTTGACACATACTACACACCGACTTACACACACAAACACACACACACACTACATGTGCTCACTTTCCTCCTTTGCTAAGAAGTTTTGAAAAAATAAAATCTGACAATAAATTCACAAACGCTACAGACAACAAAATAATACGTTAGAATTCAAATTAGCGTTAGAATATATTTGATTCAAATTAGCGTTAGAATATATTTTTTTACCTTTGCCGCCCGCGGCATGGAGCATCTTGAGGTGGTCCACCGTCATCTGCAGAATCTCGGCTTTCTCCAGTTTGGCGGAGCCCTGCGCGGTACAGAACGGGGCACATTAACGTTCCACTCAAGGGTTCTGCACCTCGCTTAAAAGTATCGTCCGAGTATTGTGTGCCTCCGTTCAAACGACACGTAAACCGAATATCGCGCAAGCAGTAGGTGCGCATGATACGGGTAGCTACTCGCGCAGGCTCACCTGTTTCTCAAAGGCGCTGGGAACAAGCCGCCGCAGCTCCGAGAGGCTGTTATTGATGCGGTCACGGCGACGTTTCTCTATTATCTATGAAGGAATGAAAGAGAAATGGTTAGCAATAGTAAAAAACCAACCGATACGGTCATCCTATAGGCCTACGCATTAAAGAGGCGGATTTTAACTCACCCCACGACGACGCTTTCTCGCCTGCACCTGAGTAGTTGTGGAAGGTGACATTGGTCCCAGAGGAGAATTCAGGCTCCTGAAAACACACATATGAAGTTTAGTTTTTCAGAAATAAAGACAAAAAAGTGCAGCCTTATAGTCAATTATGACGCATGTCTTTGGTCGTCGGTTCACTTTCACGCACAACACTGAGATGTCAATAACAACATTATTCCAAACATATTAACTATGACAAACTATTAAAAATTAAAAATCACGTGAACAATGTAACAGTTTTGTTAACTAACTAAGTAATATAGGAGCACGAGCAATAAACAGATATGCAAAGTAAAATATCCTTTTGAAAATATGACGCATTATTCATTTAGTCAGAATGAATCTAATTAATCTTGTCAGAATTGTCAAGAATCATTCCACTGACCCATTTTCGTCAGCACTCTCCTTCTCGACTTCGATATTTTCCTCCAGTTCGCTATCTGACGAGCTGAAGTCGTGATTTCGCTTCATGGTGTCCGTAGTAGTTGGCAGAAACAGAGTAGTCCTTGTGCTCGCGAGTCTCGACTGTACAACTGTCAGGTGCGCCCGCAGCCCATCCGTTTAAAGCACGCAGCGTTCCCACGGTGTCGTTTCAACGCAAAGACCAGCCAAGAAGGGCGGGGCGTCAGACAAACACAGCCAATTAGTGGAGTATGTTGGGATTGAGTGACAGTACAGTTGCTGATGAACCGATCGTAAACACGCCCCTCTCCTTTGAGTATTCTTGACAAAGGGTCTATGGACTGTCCGTCCGTGACTGTCGCGCTCCGCCCCGTGTTCCGCCTGCACCGGGGCCGTCTGGCTTGTCCGCCAGGAGTGGCTGGCCGGCTGTCAGCACGCGCTGGCCGTGGGAAAGTTTCTTAGAGCAGTGCTGATAACCAATCCGGGCCGACGGCCGTCTCCGGCGCTGGAATGAATGGGGCAATTGGTCCGGGCGACGGGCGGTCTGCGAGCGAGCGTGTGAACCTGTAATCTAATACGAACTCATCCGAAGGAGCGCAGCCGCGAGGAGGGCGGAGGAGGAAGCCCGTCTAATCTTACCCCGAGGAGAAGGAGCATGCGCCCTAAAGACACACATCGGCGGGGAGCGGTGCGCCCTAACAAAAGCGCGAATGTCTCGAAGGCTGCTGCCGCATCCCCGCCACATGTACAAACAGCACGGGCGGCGCCTGCGAGAGCAGCAAGTAGCACCAGTGATTTCAGAACAATCTGAGAGGCCATGTTGGGTCCGTAGCCTACGCTGACAGACGGATGGAGGGAGCGGGCGCATTAGATAAAACAAACCCCTCCATGCGTCACAGTACATAACAGAGATCGTGGTGGACCATATTAAACCTATAATAAATTAATGGATTTTAATGATGATTTGATAGTTGTCTATGATTTCATATGCCCCAT
>NC_055977.1:1601587-1604087 GCF_018492685.1 Alosa sapidissima | reverse complement strand
TTTTTTTTTTCGAAACGTTCGATTTTGACATCTTCATTTCAAAAGGCTATATCTTAAAAGTGATAATTGTAAATTAGAGAAATATTAAGGATGACCCAAAGTTTATGTAGGGATTAAATGTTTATATCTAATTTGCATATTATGGCGTCATATGGTGGCGGCCATCTTGGATTATAGAATTTTCATGAAAAGTTGCATGTTTGAATGATAAAATGCACCACTTCTTTCCCCCCAAAATGTCCCTTACCTTCTGTATGCTATATTGCACAATACTGAATGCTCAGGTAAATACTAAGTAGTAAACAAACTGTGTAAATCATTACTAATAAATGGCAGAAACAAACCAAATGCATGTAGCGGTAGGCTGGCCTTTTGCTGTAGAGATTTTCCATTTACTACATACAGTAGGCACTCTGATTCCATGTATGGGGCACATATATATTATTCAGATGACACATACACACAAGTAGACAAGACCTGTTTAGTTCAAAAGCTCACTTGCCATGGCAAGGCACAGATCAGGAGTGAGATGACGAGACAAGACAAGAGACAATGTTAGTTTTTTTTTTCTTTTTGATGTTTTTGTTGATGTTTTTTTGTTGTTGTTTTTTTCTTAGCTGACAAAGACACACACATCACAAGGACATGAACACACAAAAAAGAACACATAGTGTATGTCCTAAATGGTCAGGGAAATAGATAGCAAATCAACAGTGTAAATCATTACTAATAAATGGCTGACCATTTTTTTTTTTATGTAGCAGGCCTTTTGCTGTAGAGATAATGACTCCCTATCCATACAGGGCCGGCATTCCCATCATCTTGTGATAGACTATGCATGGCCTAATGTGTGTGTGTGTGTGTGTGGGAGAGGGAGAGAGCGTGTGCCTAATGGCTCCCCTGCCCCGTGTCACCACCTCTGCTCCTGTTGTGAGCAGCATGGCCAGATCTGCCTCGCGTGCGCCAAGTGGAGAGAATTTGCGCAGCTCGGACTAGGCCTACTGTCATTCTCATTGCGACTCCCGACACTGCCTCTACGTTCCCCCCTAACTGTCCTATGAGCACTTCGACCTCGTCTAACATACCCAGTGGCATTAGACAAAGGCTCCACCACGTTACTGTCGCCGCGATTGCGGAGAGGCACACGTTCAGAAGACAGAAGCTAGCGCTACATGGACATTACCTCCAGCCTCGTTCGCCACACCACTAACACCCTGCTAACTTCCCGATGAACACTCCGAACCCGTGAAACATTATTCCCACCAGTGACATTGGGCAAACGATTCAACGTTTGTGCTTGGCGTAAGCTAAACTCTCACTTTGTCCTTCGTCCTCATTGCAAGGCAGGGACGCATCTGAAGCCTCACTAAACGAATCACCGTCATTTTCTGAAGGCAGATATTCCCCTTCAGAATCAGGGTCCGCGAATAGAAGACCCAACACTTCATTTCGGGTAAACTTTTTTGATGCCATTAGACAATAATCTAATGCAAATTCTCGCTGACATTGACAATATCGCTCTGATAAAGTGGCTCACACACACACTAGCTCCGGTATTGCACGCACTGATTCAATGCGCTGTAGCTCGAAGGTTTTGTTTAAAGCATGCCCTTTTTTGGACTCGGGGATGACGTATGACATGTCTGCCATCTAGTGGAGTGGAGGTCGAACGAAATATGACACCCTATTTGACTAAATCGGCCGTTTTATTCAGTATCGCATCTTGTCGAGTAAACTCGACCGTGGCGCCTAGAGGGATAAAGTTCTGATAAATAAAATAGAAACAAGATATGAAACTTAGTCTTCTTGGTAAGCTTCATAAATATAACTTTGAACTAAGACTTAATAATTACAAAAAATAATGATGACATTATTACTATCCTCATCATTTGTATTATCATTAAATAAGATAAAGGTCACTCCTAAATGTTTGAGTGTGCGTGTGTAATAATTAGTCCCTACAGCCTTATAAGCTACCTTATAATTACAATGTCAGCTTGCTTATCCCTTTACCTGCACTTTTAAAATTATTTCCATCAAGCTACATCAAACCATTTTCAATCATCAGTTGCTGCCTGCCTTCTAAAACCTACTATTTAGTGATCTAAATCCATTATGTAACTCGTTAATGCTGCGGCTGAACGAGTCTGAAACGCACACTTGGCATCATTGGATTTCACACACGTGTAAAAGAAAAGCTAACTTTTATGCACAAGCTACGTTTTGCACAGGCTACGTTTAATACTTTTTCTCTATGTCTAAATATTCACTCCTCGCACGTCTAACTTACATTTTACAATGCAGAGACTGTAACTACAGATATACTAGTTATAAATACAGTAATCATTAGGCAGAATAAGTTTGTTGTGGTTTCCAAGCTCATTAATGTTAAGGTTAACGGTCTTCCACTGATATGGTTGCAGGATATGTGGCACGTTATACATGAGTATTGCCAGCAGGGACGTTGTAGAGTGCCCTCTGGTGGTCAAACTATACAACG
>NC_055977.1:1561587-1589087 GCF_018492685.1 Alosa sapidissima | reverse complement strand
AGGTATGTGTGTCTTTCACACCAAATAAAAATATTTTCCTCTCATAACTTATTTAAACCTGCATGGCGCCAGGGTTAAGAAAACAACACCGTTGGATTTTGACATTTGGTCGGAGATAAAGTCCTACTGTAAATATAAAAATCTTTGAATATAAAGAAAAGTTTATGAAGGGGGTAAATTTACCCATCTAATTTGCCACTGGATGGCAAGCACCTTTCCTATACCTATAGCACCTTTCAGTAAATAGGCCTACTGGATGTTGAACATATTTAAGCAGGTTTACTTTATTTTTGTCATATTACCCATATAACAAATTAACAGGAAAACAGTAGGCCCAAGATGTTAACCAACAATAGTAAACTATTACTAGCCTATAACCACAAACCGTTATTATAGACCTACAATAAAGTACCCTGGTCAAATCAGTTCCTATCGTGGGTGACTTTGTAGTTCTTCAGAGCCCTATTTTTACTACCCCTGCTGTCTGTAGCACGTCCATTACGGACACTATCATCGTCCATGGCACCTCCAGCTATGTTGGGCAGAGGGTCGAAATAAGCATGGTAGCCTATGCTTAGTGGACACCGTCGTATACACGCAAAGACGCACCTTCATTCACAGACGCACCGTAACTATCACTGTCAATAGACGATCGATCATAATCTCCAAAAGGCAGATATTCTCCTTCAGAATCAGAATAGGTGAATAACATAGCCTACCCAAGACTTCATCACACGTGAACGTTTTTTCAACATTTGGTGTCGGCCTATTTCTGCTTCAATTTGTGCAAAATTATCAAGGGCCGAATTACATTATTATTTTGACATTAGGTCGTGGGCCGGAATTGGCCCGCAAGCGGGGAGTTTAAGACCCCTGCTTTAGTCACTTTGCCCCCAGTCACTATTTTTATTCACTTTTATTTACTTGTTATTATATGTATTTTAATTTCCACCTTTTTATGTTTATCTAATTTATCTTTTTTGTTTGGTCATGTCATGTTTGTTGTGTTTGGTCATGTCATGTTTGTTGTGTTGTTTGGTCATGTCATGTTTGTTGTGTTGTTTGGTCATGTCATATTTTTGTTGTTGTTTGGTTGGTCGTGTCATGTTTGTTGTGTAATGTCTCTGTCCATGCACCCCCAATACCTGTGACCTGGACTTTGCATTGCTGCAATCACTCAAACAACCTTACCAACCTGTTAGATTTATTAATTTATTGCACCAAGCACTTTACTGGACATAGCACTTTATGGGGTTTTCTAGGGGGTATTTATGGGGAGCTAAATTAGTTACAAAGTAATGGGTGATTCATGGGGATGTAAATTGATATAAGGCAAATGGGTGAACAACTTCAAAATATCTGCCTGTCTGTTTCTGCTCTAACAACATTTCGTTGTTATCCTGTAACAATGACAAATAAAAACTGAACTTACTGTAACTCAGGGATGTCAAAGTCAAATACATTAGAGCGCCAAAAAAACTAATTTGCTACAAGCCAAGGGCCGGACTGGTTCAATGTTTATTAAAACATATTAAAATGACTGCACGTAACCTATTGAACCAAGACGTGTACTGTATTTTATTTAATGATTAAATGAATAATGACTGTGACTGAAGTGCGGGCAAAGTTTGCACAGAAATGTACGATTTTTCCCATCCTCACCGACCTTGTCATAAAACTTGTTTAAATGATCATACGATGCCTCCTTGCTGCTTTGTCGTCTACATCAGCCTTTCTCAAACTTCTTTGACCTGAGGCCCAGTCAAGGCATACGTTGGGGTCATAGGGCCCACCTACATGAACCCACCCCCTCCTCCCACCCCCCATCAAATTATCATAATGATATCACAATTATTATTATTTTTATACTATATTGCTATACATGCTCTTCAAAACAGTCAATGTTTAAAGTGCTAAGATTGTTCACAAAAGTTTGTGAAAACATGCACATCAGAGTACTGCTTTACTAATGTAAAATATAATTAGGCCTACAATAGTTTCATTGTTTTTGCATTGTTGCATGATGCTTGCATGAGAAATACTTCTCAAAACAACAGCAGTTATATGGGTGCCGTTGTTTTGGGATGTTTCCCTCATGCAAGCATCATACACTGATTTATATGCTATTTAATTACATTTAATTTGAATGCCTGAATGTAAGGATTCAGGAAACACATAGCTTTTGTGAATGGTAAATGGCGGATCAGATCATGCGTAAATCACTGATCTGGAGATCTTTAACTATCTTTAACTAATAGCTTTTGGCTGACTTTAATACTTAATGCCAAACAGTGTTTTATAGTCTGTGCTCTGTTTTTTATGGAAGTTGCATAAATCCACGTCGTTGTATTAAATGTCGTTTCATAATTAAATAGCCTTCCAATAGGTTGAAGCTTAGCTTTGATACCAACGTGCACACGCATGCATTGAATAAAGGCCCATACCACGACTTAATTCTATGCCTCTATGTTTGATGACACCAAACAAGTATTTCCTACTAATTGCAGAAATGTTTGTTTTCTTTTTCTGTCCGCGGCTCCTTGATCAATTGCGCAGCAAATTATCAGACGATGGCCCGGTTATAATTTCACTCTGCAGACCATTGTCCACACTGCGGACCGCGGCCCATAGTTTGACAAATGGTGACCTGCATGCTGCCATATTAAGGCCTTTTTACGGTGTGTTTTAGCCGGGTTTTCGCGTGGAAGGTTCTGTAGAAATCTGGCACCCTATTCAACAAAGTTAAACTGAAAGAGCGTGCCATTCACAGACACCAGAATGAACGAGTTAGGCCTACATTAACGTTACATTAACGCACAGTAACGTTCATCAGGCAGTAATACAGTACGTTCAGTTCACGTTCGCTCAAAATATGAACAAGTTCATGACCTTTCGTTCAATGAACGCGTTCAGGCACAACACTGGGGAGGGGGGTAGCTGAAAGTTGACATCTGACCTGACTGAATACTGATGACTAATGAAGCCGAGGCCCACTTGCGGCGCCGCAGTGAGTTTGTAGGCTACCGTTGCATTGTGGGGAATGGAGTATTGGTGCGTGCAAAACAGCAGCCGTCGGCTGTGGCCTGCGGGCCGGTTCTAATACTAATCAAATATCATCCCGGGGGCCGTAGATAATTCATTCCGGATCCGGCCCGCGGGCCTTGACTTTGACATGTCTGCTGTAACTGAACTGATTTATCTTTTTGTTTGGTCATGTCATGTTTGTTGTGTTGTTTGTCTTTATTGCTTGGTCATGTCATGTTTGTTGTGTTGTTTGGTCATGTCATGTTTGTTGTGTTGTTTGGTCATGCCATGTTTGTTGTGTTGTTTGGTCATGTCATGTTTGTTGTGTTGTTCTCTTTCTTTTGGAGTATGGTCTGTGCCTGTCACATGAAATGTGCTATAGAAATAAAGTTAACTTACTTACTGACATACACACACTTCACATACACAGATTTACAAATACACAAACACCCACACACATATTTCACATAAATATATTTATACACACACACACATGCACACACACTTCACATTAACACATCTACACACACTGCGTGGGGGGGGGGGGGCTGTGCAGCTCCGGTTCTGGTGTTGCATTTCACACAAGTCTGTTCAGGACTGCGTTTCCTGTGCTGTCATGGCAGCCACACAGGAAGTGCTCACTGTCATTCATCATCCATCGCCTCAGGACACCTCACACAGAGCAGCTCTGTCCACACACACACACACGCACGCACACACACACAGACACACACACACACTCACTCACTCACAGACACACACACACGCACACACACATACACAGACACTCGCACGCACACACACACACGCCTGACATGCACACACATACAGCGGAATTGTCAGTCATTCTTTTTCTTTACATCTTATGTGTGTGTGTGTCTGTGTGTGTGTGTGTGAGAGAGTGAGATTTCCTGAGGGACACATCATCCTTACCTTCCAGTAGCTCCCTGACAAAGCTGCCTTCTTTTCCCCAACACACACACACACACACACACACATACACACACCTCAGTTTCCCACCCAAAGAGCCCCGATTCCCCCTGATAAGCCAGAGATCCTTCTTTCCACTGCACCTCTGGAGATCCCCTTTAAGCTAGAGCACACACACATGAATACGCACGCAGACACATGCACACACACCCACACACATGCACGCACGCACACATACACATGCACACACACATGCACGCACACAAATGCACACGCACACACACACACACACAGCGCAAACGCTGCCAAATGTGCCAAAAATACAGACGTGTTTGATCAGGTCCCACACACACACACACGCACACACACACACAGACGTGTTTGCCACAGCGGGGCCTTGATCAGGTCCCGTAGCTGATGACAGTTGTGGCGGTGGCGACAGCGGTTCTGTCAGTGGCACTCACAGAGAACAGGAACATGTAGTAGCTCCTTGTTGGTGCCCCCCCACCCAATCCCCCCCCACCTTTTTTATGCAGCCCTTGCCACTTAATCTACTAAACCCCTCTTCTACTGCACTCTTTACCCCCCCCCCCCCCATTAATGCACAAATAGGCTGACACCAGACATAATTTCACTGCATTTCTTACTTCCAGTAACTATATGCATGTGACAATAAACTTCCTTGTATCCTTGTATCCTAGAACATGCGGTAAGAGAACAGGAACATGTAGTAGAACATGCGGTAAGAGAACAGGAACATGTTGTAGAACCTGCGGTAAGCTGGACTGCTTTCAGAACCCGTAGGCTATGTAATGAGTGGAACCTGCGGTAAACTGGACTAAAGCAACCCAACCCCTTGGTAAATCTGTTAAATGATAAAACGTCAATAAAATCATTCCTGGCCTATGTTCTATGGCCAACTTAGATTGTATTGTAAATGCAGGTGAAATTAGCTAAAGTCATGCACTAGCAGCTATTTATAAGACATTGTGCAGCCTAGGCCTACACTGACTGGATGAGAACAAGAGCCTACAGTAGGTTAGTACTTTCACGTCTTCCATCCTGAACTAAATAGTCTTGAATGTGAGAACACTTTTTTAAAACCACCATTCAGCGGACAGCATACTAATTTCATTAGACTATTATTGTTTGTGGGGTGAGTTGTAGGCTAGCCTAAGGCGAAGCTACTTTTTGGCCCTGGAAAAATGTGTTGAGCAGTTTTTATGTAGGTGGTTAGGGACAAAGTACAGAAAATCACACAAAATCCAGTCTGGTCCAAAATGCCAGGGTCGATTTTTTGTCCCAGCCCGCCCATGCACACACACATATAGGAGCACACACACACAAACACACACAGACACATTCACACATATAGGAGCACACACAAACGGGAACACACACGCGCATACACACCTGGGACACACACACATAGGGGCACACACACGTTCCTATGTGTCTCATGTGTATGTGTGGACCATCCTGCTGCAGGGACATTCCTGAGCGGGGATGTAATCAAGGTGACCAGGTAATGCACCTGTGTGTGTGTTAAGCTCCTGATCTCTCCTCCAGTCCTCTTGATTCCCTCAGAGCCCAAAGCTGGATTAACACTTCCGAGGAGCAAGAGCCTTTCAGGCTGTGTGTGGGAGGGCTCTCTCTCTCTCTCTCTCTCTCTTTCTCACTCTCTCTTTCCCTCCCTGAGTCATCCTTGTAAAAGATCTGATGGTGAAGATGATAATGCCTTCATGCCTGTGTGTGTTTGTGTGTGTGTGTGTGTGTGTGTGTGTGTTAAGCTCCTGATCTGATGGTGAAGATGATAATGCCTTCATGCCTCTGTGTGTGTGTGTGTGTGTGTGTTAAGCTCCTGATCTGACTGTGATGATAATGCTTTCATGCCTTTGACCAGGTGCAGGTGTTACACAGGTGAGATCAGCAACACCTGTGTGTCAGGAAGCTTGGATTAGAACATTAGAACACCTGTGTGGTCCGTCATTGTACCTTCACACACACACCTTCACACACACAAACACACCTTTACACACACACAGACACACGCAAAACACCCCCCCCCCCCCCCCAACACACACACACACACACACATGTAGATACATAAAGAGGACCTTAACCCGCCCAACAAACACACACACACACACACACACAGACAAACTCAAACACACACACACGCTCACTAGAGTAAGTAGCTGGGAGCATACAGACACACAGGTGTACGGCCATACTCACTGTGCGCACCATCAGGCTACTCAACAACGAGACAGAATTTCCCCTGTGTGTGTGTATTCACACCAAATTGGCCAACCACACTGAAAGCTAATATTTGGTCACTAGTAACCGGCATCTGTCCTCTGTCAAATACAAATGCATTTTCAGCTTTGAACAAAACCGTTCAGGAATTACTACAGCAAAAGTGGGACGTGCGGAATGTTTCGTCCCTCCTGGTCGGGACAGTTGAAACACCATAAGGGGACGACTGAAACATAGGCCTACAGTTTAATCCAGGGATGTCAAAGTCAAATACATTAGAGGGCCAAAAAAAACAAATTTGCTACAAACCGAGGGCCGGACTGGTTCAATGTTTATTAAAATGACTGCACGTAACCTATTGAACCAAGACGTGTACTGTATTTTATTTAATGATTAAATGAATAATGACTGTGAATGAAGTGCGGGCAAAGTTTGCACAGAAATGTATGATTTTTCCCATCCTCACCGACCTTGTCATAAAACTTGTTTAAATGATCATACGATGCCTCCTTGCTGCTTTGTCGTCTACATCAGCCTTTCTCAAACTTCTTTGACCTGAGGCCCAGTCAAGGCATACTTTGGGGTCATAGGGCCCACCTACATGAACGCACCCCCTCCTCCCACCCCCCATCAAATTATCATAATGATATCACAATTATTATTATTTTTATACTATATTGCTATACATGCACTTCAAAACAGTCAATGTTTAAAGTGCTAAGATTGTTCACAAAAGTTTGTGAAAACATGCACATCAGAGTACTGCTTTACTAATGTAAAATATAATTAGGCCTACAATAGTTTCATTGTTTTTGCATTGTTGCATGAGAAATCCGTCTCAAAACAACAGCAGTTATATGGGTGCCATTGTTTTGGGATGTTTCCCTTATGCAAGCATCATACACTCCTTGATCAATTGCGCAGCAAATTATCAGACGATGGCCCGGTTATAATTTCACTCTGCAGACCATTGTCCACATTGCGGACCGTGGCCCATAGTTTGACAAATGGTGATCTGCATGCTGCCATATTAAGGCCTTTTTACGGTGTGTTTTAGCCGGGTTTTCGCGTGGAAGGCTCTGTAGAAATCTGACACCCTATTCAACAAAGTTAAACTGAAAGAGTGTGCCGTTCACAGACACCAGAATGAACGAGTTCACAGTAACGTTCATCAGGCAGTAGTACTAATATAATAATACAGTAGGCCTACGTTCAGTTCATGTTCGCTCAAAATATGAACGAGTTCATGAAGGCACAACACTGGGGAGGGGGGTAGCTGAAAGTTGACATCTGCCCTGACTGAATACTGATGAATACTGAAGCCGAGGCCCACTTGTGGCGCCGCAGTGAGTTCGTGGGCTACCGTTGCATTGTGGGGAATGGAGTATTGGTGCGTGCAAAACAGCAGCTGGCGGCTGTGGCCTGCAGGCCGGTTCTAAGACTAATCAAATATCATCCCGGGGGCCGTAGATAATTCATTCCGGATCCGGCCTGCGGGCCTTGACTTTGACATGTCTGGTTTAATCCATATAAACTTCCCACAACTTCAATGAATGGTACTCCCAAAAGGTGTTATTTTAGATGGATTGTTGCAGGGCTATACGTCTTTGTGCATGTCTGTTAACAACTCATTGCCATCATCGTGAAGCGTGTATGAAGCGTTTTTTGAAATATCATGCCCTGTGGATGATACTGCCATGTGTATAGCTAGAATGGTAAGCTTTCCCATTTATATCATGTTTCTATTGCTGAAAATGTTGTTTCATTAGGTTTTTACGTGGGTTAGGCCACTGCACATCCAAATAAGTAACGACCCACCGGCCGCCATTCTCCACATGGTAAAACTCGACCGCCTACCTGGTGGGCCCAAATATATTTTATCTTTCTAAACTCTTTTTCCATGTCTCACCTCCATAAATGATTGTTCAAACACAGATATTTGTGCATTTAATTAAATACATGGAGTTACAGCCTCATCCCGACAAAGACATATGTGACCAGGCATGGAATTGAGGGTCACAAGTGCGTTTTGAGGCATTTTGAGTTATTCACAGATTTCGAAAGTGTTTTAAGCTTTCTAACAATGTCTTACACATGGAAATCCGATAACATTTGAAGAAGTTGTAGCCAATTTAAAGTATACACATCACAAAGCTACAAGCTGAGAAATCATGCAAGAAAGTTTGCCTACTTTCTCCCTGAATCCATGGGAGGGGAACACAATGGTCCTCATTTGCATGACATTAAGATCAACCCTCCCCCCTGTCAAGGTCACTGATCTGTCAGCCTGCAGCCTGTGTGTTGTAGTGGTCTGAAGCGCTCTCTAGACCCACAGTGTACATTAAACCTCTTATAAGGTACCAGGTACCTGCCATCAGTCAATACAAGACATTCACACATTATTCAAATTAATTGCCCATCGAAACTAGTCGTCATATGATGCTAATGACCCATCGAAACTATCTGTAATGGGTTACAGAACCAGCTAGAAGCAATGGATAAAGTAGTCTAAAACAAACATGAGATCACGTTTGCAAACCATGTTATTTTGAATGAACACCCAGTGCAAGGCACCAGAGGGGTATTTCACAAAACCTAGATAATCCAGGTTATCCTGGATGAATTTAGCCTTGACTTGGTTTCACAAAAGAGATGGCACACAAGTTACCATGGGGATTTATTCTCTGCACCTAGCCTGGTCCCGACCAGGCTAACAGCCAAGCTAAGTTAATTCTAATGGTAATTATGTTGTCTTATTGGCTCCGTTCTAATTTTTAAGGAACTTTATTCCATTTATATACTATTTGCTAAATGTATTTGCTCGCAAACCAAAACAGATTGTCTGCCTACTACCATATGGTTATTATTTTAATTGTGATAGCCTTATAATTATTAACATAGGCCTAGGTACTCGTTGTTTGCTTATTTTGTTGATAGACGTTTGATAGCCTACTGTAGTTGATTGGAAGTGGAGGGGCAAGTTTTCGAAGGTATATCATACTATGTGCACCTTTGCAGTGGCAAGCGCTTTCTTAATGACGTTGCGTGCCGTACATTTGGTCTACCACGCCTACTCCTGCTGTTTTACAGAAATAGCCATGATTCCCCATTCCAAAAAGGACAACTTTACTTCATTGTTAGTTTATATCAAAAACGGTTGTTCACTTTGTGTGAATGACGCTATTTTCCGCGTCTTTTTTATTCCAACCGTGGGCACTTTGGAGCAGAAACGAGAACGCGCACACATCCTGAATTACTAACACCTGGCTTGACATAGTCGCTCCTACTCATCCTGGATTGGCATTAGTGAAACGAGTTGAGCTAGGATGATCAGACAACGCTATGACAAACCTCGCTTTATCACTTATCTTGGATGTCTTAATTCTGCCTTTGTGAAATACCCCAGGTTGGCAATGGATTTAGCAGGTTTAGCAATGGATAAAGTAGTCTAAAACGCGAACTAAACAAACATAAGATCACGTTTGCAAACCCTGTTAATTTGAATGCACACACGATGCAAGTCACCCTGCCATCAGTCAAAACAAGACATTCTTGCATTATTCAAATTAATTGCCCACTGAAACTATCTGTAATGGGTTTTGGCTAGTAGTCTATGGTGCCAATAGCTAACGACAGTAGGCCTACGTTAGCTAGTAGCAATGGATAGTTCCTAACACACAAACTTTATCCCGTCAAATGTAACTGTGGAGATAGCATCTGATATCTTACGATCTAGCTCCTCTGCTGCCAGACCTCGTTGTAATTATCTTCGGCTAAGGTCAGCTCTATGTTCTCCAATGTAATGCAGTCGCCTTCATCATCAGATTCAGCTCATCTGCAATCCACTGTGGTTTGTCCATCTCCATTCCAATTGTAAACAAACAGCATGCTGGTTCAATAAGTAGCCATGAGGTTACTGCTAGCATACAGCTGATTGGCCGACAGAACAAAAGAGCACTAATAGTCACGCCAAATTCAAACGCTGGTTTACTTCCTTAAACTTAACCATTTTCAAAGACAAAATATACACTTTTAAAGCAACCAATGCTGTTATCTGAAACGTGGAATTGCTTCTTTAGGACTTCAACTTGCACATTGTGCAAAAAAACGAAAATAACTAATTTCGTAAAGTCATTTTTCGCGACTTGCGTCTCTGCGACTTGAGCCTGGTTTTCCCATGCCTGGGGCCTGTTGCACAAAAGCAGAATTAAGACATCCAGGATAAGTTACTAAGCTGCGCTCAATGAATCCAAAACAAGAGCGTACAGGCTTAATTGGTTGCACAACGACAAAGCCAGGATGAGCAGACACGGATTCATCAAGCCAGGTAAAACCGATCCTGGATAAGTGCGCGCTCACGGCTCCCTCAAATAGACCCCGCCACCGATCACAGATTCACCATGGCAACTAGACATAACTAGAGTGGCTTCATTACTTCTTCTACGGCAGCCATCACCAAATGGCGGACCGCGGTCCGAGTCCGGACCGTGACGTGATCCTATCCGGACCCAGACCATAATAGCCTAATTTAGATTTTCACGTAAGATTTCAAAGCTGCGCTAAATGTTTCGTTGGTTAGGATAACAGCATTTACTTCAGGAGCTTCAGGAACCATCATTTCGCTTGCTGCTACTCAGCCAGTGAAATCTGTGAATTCTGATAAAGTCGAGTCAGTGAGTAAAGTAGCCTACTATGGAGAAGAGACTGATAGCCTGAAACGAGCGAGGAGAGGAGACGGGACGAGAAACAATCAGATGGATATCTAAGCAAAACTGTCACGTCCGTAACGCCAACTAAATAGGGTTGTGACAGTTTTGCGCGGAATTGCCCTGGACCTCTTCTATAAATTCTGAGACAAGCGATTTTAAGCGCCAATTTGAAACACCTCTACTAGACAAAGCATATATTTTGAGCAAGCATAGGGTAGGCTAGGCCCATTCAACAGTGAACTGAGAGCACAGAATATTTTACGATTTAAGAAGGCAATATGATTGATCCACCACAATCTAGTTAAGCCTACATGCATTCTGCCCAACAACGTGATATTCCTGGGTTTCCAGGATTTCGGGTCAACATAAAAAAAAACTAAAAAAATTAAATTAAACTTGCTGATTAATGGATTCAAGGAACCAGCTGTGGAATATCCATCCTCGTCTCAGCTCAAATTGTATTTTAAGTGCACGTTAAGATCTTAAAAATAGCCAAGGCTAATCAGTTTTTCTCCCCAATTAGGCTACTCTTATCTTGCCTTATTTCTTCTCATTTCGAATGTTGCCTTTTAGGCTACTTATTTTGTTTCACATTAAACATTAGGCCTATAGGCCTACAATCTTCTATTTCTTGAATTTCCCCATGGGGATCAATAAAGTATCTATTTATCTACAACTAGGCTCCATCCATCCACCCTAATATTATATATACATACATATACACATAGCCTAAACACACGTTAAAAATGATGATGCTCCGGACCTTTGCTTAAGGAAATTTTCTGTAACTGGACCTTGCTGAAGAATAATTGAATACCCCTGTTTTACGGTGTGAAGTAGGTAGCGATAGCCTTTTCACAACAGCAACACCTCTGTTTAGGAGAATATTGCAACTAGCAGGGTGCGATTTGTGTAAAAACCAGAGGGGGGGATGATTTTGAATAAGTTTGTAACCCCCCCCCCCCCCCCAAAAAAAAAAAAAATGAACGAACGATTCATAGCCTAGTAATGTCATGGCTAATAATAGCCTATATTAATTTTGCCACCTTTGTAACATTTTATTAAAGTGCATGAAAATGCACTGTACTGTTCTTCCTAGGCTTCTTATTATTATTATTCCGCTTACCACTTTTTCCGTACGCTATTTCTCTTGAACAGTTTAACTTAGAAACTTCATTCAAACTTTGTAACGTAGGTCTTCAAACAGATCAGGTTGGTATGTCTTTTCAACTTTGAAATAGTTTACTTTTTAAACTATTAAAGAAAAACTTTTTAAAAATCCCCATAGACTTAACATTGCCGATTATGACATCATAATATGGCCGTTAAGCAATTAGAATCCTATGGCAGGTGTTCAGGCCAACTGGATCAACTGCCAGTCTCAGGCTTTAAGCATACAAACTGGCCCTATTAAGACTACACATCCTGTTCAACTGCTTCCTCTGCCAAAAACTGTTTCAAAATAAAAGTCCTCACTACAATATTTCACTATTAAACAATTTAACCCTTTAAACTACTGAACTTTTAAACTGTTCAGCCATTGTAACTGTTACTTGTCATCAACTATGACTCCTACCCACTGTAGCTAGTTAGCATTTTTAGCAAAACTGCTAAAAATGATTAGTTTAGTTAGCTAAGTAACATGGTTAACATGCTAGTTAGCATTGTTAGCATGCTAGTTAGCATTTTTAGCAAAACTGCTAAAAATGATTAGCTAAGTAACATGGTTAGCATAGTTAGCATTGTTAGCATAACTACTAAAAATGATAAGCTAGGTTAGCTAAGTCATATGGTTAACATAGTTAGCATGTTTAGCAAAACTGCTAGAAAACGTTAGCTAAGTAGCATGGTTAGCATTGCTAGCACTGCTATAAAACATTAGCTAAGTAGCATGGTTAGCATAGTTAAAAATATTAGCATAACTGCTAGCAAACATTAGAGCCATTCCAACTTTCAGTTATTGTCAAATATCTACCTATACACAGCCATTAACCTATTTGAATATCAACATTCCTTAAACTGCTATAAAATGTTAGCTAAGTAGCATGTTAGCATTGCTAGCACTGCTATAAAACATTAGCTAAGTAGCATGGTTAGCATAGTTAAAAATCTTAGCATAACTGCTAGCAAACATTAGAGCCATTCCAACTTTCCGTTATCGTCAAATATCTACCTATACACAGCCATTAAACTATTTGAATATCAACATTCATTAAACTTCCAGTCTGTCAACAACTTTTAAACTATTTACCTTCAACTTTTAAACGGTCTACTTTTAAACTATCATTAAACTATCTATTAAACTAGCTGTCTATCAACAACTTTTAAACTATCTACTGTCTATCAACAACTTTTAAACTATCTACATTCAGCTTTTAAACAGTCTACTTTTAAACTATCAACTTTTATTAAGCTATGCAACCACCATGTCTATCCTAGCATCACCGTAGTAACCATCTCTGTATTATCTGTTTTAACTATACATGATATTTTACATCACAACTTTAGCATTTTCATGCACTGGTAATTCCTTGGAATTGCATTTCTAGTTTTTGTTTACCGTGGTGTTTGACTTTAAACAGCGAGTGTGCTTGGTATGATGATCAGCTCCTTTAATGCAGGGTAGGGACTACAAGGTGAATTTGTATGCTTGTCAAAACGTAGTCCTACCCTGCATTAAAGGAGCTGATCATCATACCAAGCCCCATCTGAAATGACTCCTCTACTTTTGCTGCCTCCATCCTTTCTGTATTTGTTGTGTAAAAAAACGTTGTATATGATGGCACTGAAGTCTTAAAAGTTAGTGAATTGTCTAACAGTGTTAGTTGGTAACCAAATAGCTTACACATTGCGCTACATGCTGCGTAGGCTACATGCATTCTCTCTTCTGCTGATTTGCGTTCAGTAGCCAAGTGCATAATATTGCAAAAGTTGAAAAAATAAATGTGTTTATTGTAGCCTACAGAAAATAAATAGCCTACTATCATACTGTTAGTTAATTGGCTACAGTGCAGTGAAGACGTTTAAATAATGACAGTGGGTCTAGGTATATGTGATAACAATGACTGCTGACTGAGATAAGGGATGAGATTAAATAGATCCTGGAACTTAGCCTGGTCTGGAGCAGGCCAGAGCGGTAGACACTCCCATAGACTTCCATAGGAAACAATGGCGGCGCTTTTTCCAGGCTACTTCGGCGTTATGCAGAGCTCAAAAGTTCCTAACTTTGACATTCACGGTGTTACCACATACACAGTTTCTGAGATTCTGGGTTTCCATGGGTGGAGTTGCGTGGAGTTTAGCGTGAATATTTATAAACGGAGGATGTCGTGCGCGCGCGCCTAGAGAGCATTCATGAAGCGTGACTCAAATGAAACTGAAAATGTTGGTAAAGAAGCTAGAAGGCTACAGCAATTTTAACACGTTTTTGAATGTTGATATGGGTTATTGTGGAAAAACGTGACAATTTCGACGACCACTGGTGGTCGAGTAAATGTACGATTATGCAATTTGGCGTATATGTTTTGATCTTGTGTAGCCTAGACAGGCAGGCTACAGCCTATCAAATTGTCATTAGGACTTTCATTTAGCCGTTTAAATGGGCTATTTAGCACTTAACGTTGTAATGTCAGTGGGACATCATGGTAGATGTCTTTTAAGTGTCAGTACATCATCTGTTTACTTTTTTTGTGTGTGATGTCCAATGAGTTTCGAGGTTTGGTCATGCATGCTTGCCTACACAAACATGTTAGAGTTTGACAAATTTACTTGTGCTGCATTACAATGCCCAGCTACCTCTGTTGCCAAAACAGATCATTAAGGCATGCTTTATTGGACATTCTGATATCTTGGAGTCTTGTGAAATAATAAAACTTGTTTTATACAATCTTGTTGTTATTGTACCATTAGGGAAGCAGGGCATCAATATGGGCCATGCACTTACAGTGTATTGGTTATGTTTATCCATAAAGGTCATAACTACATTAAGTCAATATGCTTTATTACCTTACAAACACTGTCTAGCTTTACATGGATGATGCCTACTTACATAAGTCCTTCAGATACACAAGATGAATGGGTTAATGTTATTAATGTGGGGTATGGTCATATAGAATCTGTATATTCAAAAGGTAATGGTTACAAATGCAATTAAGTAGTACTTTACAAGAACCTATGTGCTCAATGAGGATGATTGGGGGGGGGGGGGGGACTATAACATAAAGTTCATCAGATTGAGGTGAATGACTAAATATGGGCTGATTATAACAGGTAGTAATCTGGCCCTTCAAACCCCAAATGAGTCATGTGATGCATAAAGGACCCCTGAAGAGTTTTTACCTTAAAATAACGTTTCCAAAATCATTTTGAAAGCCCATACACTCTTAATAGAGTTAATGGCATTTTGAGCAGGTCTTATCGCTTTGAAAGTTTAGGTAGGAACAGTTAGGTCCTTCAGGTAGGAACAGAGAAACAGACAACAGAATTATGTTTATGTTCATTATAATATGAATTATTGCTTTCTTATTGTAGTGTACTAAGTTACTTAGTTGCCTGCTGTGATGAAAATATGTTCACCAGCACTCACCAAAACACACCACTCCACTCGTGTATTTGATGCCAGACAGGCTCATATCATGCTGTTCTATATGTATATGCCTAAGAATTTACATTTTCGACCAAATCTGCTGTTCTATTCCCTAAGAATATTAGGCTAACTTGGCCAGACTCCCTCTTACAATGTAAAATTAAAATTGAAAAGAATAAACTGCTGTACAATAGACAGGGCACCCCATTTCTGCCCTTTCAAGGCTGATTACCCAAACTTTATTTTGTATATCCTTATCCTTGCACACAATACTCTGTGGGTATTTTGGTATGATAATATTGTTTAACTTTGAGTTAATACTAATGTCAAGCCAATGTTTTTTGTCTTGAAGATAAAATGTGATTGCTGCCAGGGCTGGTAGGCCTACCACTGAATGTGTAAACTGGCCTGACACTGAAGGACAGTTTATTTGCCCTGGCTGTAAATAACTAATACAATAAATTGTTTTTACAACTTTTTGTGTGTTTACTTATGTGTAGTAATTCCTATAGATTATGTCTCAGAATAACACATCACATGTGCATGAGGGCAATGACAGGATACCATTTGTTCAGAGTTAGGACATGCACAGGCAACATGGACTATTTTTTGCACAGACATTTGTGTTGTAGGCTATACAGTGGATCAATCTGATGTAGGCTATGTTGCTGCCTGGGCTAACATCACTACAGATGCACAGAGGCTAGGCTACAATCAAAACGATAAAAACATAATAGCCTAGCTAGGCTAGGACTACCATCAAGGCCTACTGTGTAAAGCGACCCACTGAATCTGACACAAAGTTTTGTTTGACTGGCTGCGAAACAAGATAACAACATTGACGCCAAATTGCATCTATACTCGAACACGACATAGTCATACTTTCCATTAATAACACATGACAACATCCAAAAACGTGTTACAACGCCGTGGTCTTCTACTTTCTTTGACAACATTTTCAGTTCCATTTCATTCACGCTTCAGCAATGGGCGTCTAGGCACTCGCGCACGACATCCTCCGTTCATAAATATTCACGCTAAACTCCGCCCTGGAAACTCAGAAACCGTATATCCAACACTGGCTTTAGCCCCATTCACTTCCATTGCTTTCTGCCTGATATTGTCACTGGTAAGTAGACGAAGGTACGACGTTTTTTCAATTGGCATATGCATTTCCTATACCAACTGCACTAGTAGATACTGGTATTGTTCTTTGAGGTATTTGTGCTGCTTGTTTAACTGATATTTATTGCTTAGCAGCTAAATGTTGACCGAAATTTTAAAGCCAAAAGTTAGCCTGCAAACCTTAATGTGGAGAGAGGCTAGCTTTATGTTCCTACGTCAATAATGAATTTCAGACAAAACACATTTGGTTAGCCTATTGTAGGGCAACTTTAGATGATGGGTTGGTTGTCAACAGGTTTTTATTATGTTTATAATGCTATATTTTTCAAACCGGATTGCGTTAGCTTACTAGCTTACGTTAGCTAGTCAGCTCATTCACATACAAGTGTTAATGTTAGACATGCTATGAGGGGGAACACAAACTTTATCTTGATAAAATACATTTCATACAGCATGGTAACTCTATATTCAGATGTGCTGGTTATCAATGGGTTTGTGATTAACGCTCTTAAGGTGAAAAATGGAGGAAATGAATGTGATTATTGTCTTTAAACCTGATATAGATTGCCTGATATACCTGATATAGCTTGCTAGATGGCGAGTTTTATGGCGTTATGAACTGACCATGGGCTGAAATTGACATGAAGTAGGCTAGTGTCCACGACTCGTGAACGAGGGGATTTCAGTTATGAATTTCAGGGGAAGCAGGAGGAGCAAAACCTAGACTATTATAAGTTGTTGTTGTTACTGGTGCGTGGCTCTTGTGTCCCTTGCCAGCCCAGTCCTGTTCCAAACGGGACAGTGACACAAGCAGTAGGTGGGTGTGGCACGAGCGTGGTCGTGATAATAATAATAATAACTTCAATTTATATAGCGCCTTTCAAGATACCCGAGGTCGCTTTACAAGAGTGGGAGTAGGGGGGCAGGGTAGGGGTTTAGGGAGGGTAGGCAAGAGAGAAGAGGTGTGTTTTGAGGTGCTTTTGGAACTGTGTCAGAGAAGTGGCGGAACGGATAGGAGGGGGCAGGGTGTTCCAAAGGGTAGGGGCAATTGCACAGAAAGCCCTGCCACCAAAGGTCTTGAGTCTGGTGCGGGGAGTGGAGATTAAGTCCTTGCTGGTGGAGCGCAGGGACCGTGACTGGGTGTACGGGTGGAGGAGGTCAGTGATGTACATGGGTGCCAGTGAGAGAAGTGATTTGTAGGTGAGGAGGAGGATTTTGTAGCTGATGCGTTGTTTGATTGGCAGCCAGTGGAGTTTCTTAAGGATGGGGGTGATGTGCTGCCAGGGCTTGGTGTGGGTTAACACCCTGGCAGCTGAGTTCTGGACATACTGCAATCTGTCTAGGGCTTTGTTGGGCAGCCCAGACAGGACACCATTGCAGTAGTCCAGACGGGAGGTGACAAATGCATGAATGAGAGTTTCGGTGACTGAGTCGGTGAGTGACGGCCGGAGTCTTGAAATGTTACGGAGGTGAAAGAAGGCAGATTTGGTGATGCTCTGGATGTGGAAACTGAATGAGAGTGTGGAGTCCATAATGATGCCCAGGTTTCGCACTTTGGGAGATGGGGAGGTGGGACAGCCGTCGATGACCAGGGTGAGGTCTCCAACCTTCCTGAGCAGTGGTGCTGGGGCCACCACCATGAGCTCTGTCTTGTTGGTGTTGAGTTTCAGAAGGTTGTTGGTCATCCAGGTTTTGATATCATGCAGACAGTTGTTGAGTTGTATTGGTGGGAGTTGTGAGGAGGGCTTGGTGCTGACATACAGTTGGGTGTCGTCTGCATAACAGTGGAAACTGAGTCCATGGTTGCGGATGATCTGACCGAGGGGGAGCAAGTAGATGGTAAAGAGGAGGGGCCAAGGACAGATCCCTGGGGGACGCCATGGTTAACTGTTGCAGTGGTGGAGTAGGAGCCTTGCAGAGTGATGTATTGTTTACGGTTGGAGAGGTAAGAGTGGAACCAAGAGAGAGCAGTGTCGGTAAGGCCGATGAGCTCAGAGAGACGGGAGAGGAGGGTGGAGTGGGAAATGGTATCGAAGGCAGCAGAGAGGTCGAGGAGGATGAGGATGGAAACAAAGCCGTTGTCTGCAGCAATCAGGAGGTCGTTTGTTATTTTGATGAGGGCGGTTTCGGTGCTATGATGGGGTCTGAAGCCCGATTGGAGAGGTTCAAAGAGCTTGTGGCACAGTATAGCGTCTGTAGCCTACAGGAGTTTTTGCTCCAACTGATGATCGGTTTCAGTTCATTTAGTTTTCAGTAATTTTACATTTCGTGTTGGTGTTCTTGGTGTAATAATTTTGATTGCTTATCTGCCAAGTAATTTGTCAAATACAAAGCGAAGTTTGCATGGAAGAGACTGACGTGACAAGAGGGCCTTTCATTAGGTCAGTGATCTTTGTAAGTAGGACAAATGTCTTTTTTGGATAACTGAAAAGTGTAGTCAGGTTAATAGGGCATAGATCACTCTGAAAGAAGTTAGTCGAAGTAACAAAATCATTCTTCATGTTGTTATTGTTATAGTTTTTGTGTGGACTTGTGGCACCCCCAACCAGCCTTGCAAATGGTTGGCTGTGTATGGGTATGTAAAACTCTTGCTGGCCTCTTGCTGGAGATGGCCTCTTGCTTAGGTTTCTGCTACTTACTTAATGTGTTGTCCAAGTATACACTGAGTGTTACCTGCTCTGTTCTCTCCCTCCATTCTCCACTGTGCCTGTTCTGCTTATCCAGGACCAAGGGCTTATCCAAGACCATGCAGAGGACAAGAAGGGTGTGCGATATATGACTGGAATGGTCAGATAAGATAATTTTTTATGTTTGAGGTCCACACGATGGGGCCCTTACACAAATGGAGTTGTGTTGATCCAGCATCTTCCACACCTCCCATAACACTCCTGACTCCAGCCAAATGTTGCATCCTCCTTACCATGTCCCTCTTATAGGTGAACAGAGTACATGGAGGGCTACCCATCCCTTCCATATTGTGTCTTTTGTGTAGTTCACACACAAGTGTTGTTCAAACTTTGGAAGCTGAAGTCTTTTTATTTTTTGGAAAGCTAAATGAGTGTCAGACCTCATTTTTATGTTGCAGTGTCACCATACCTTCCTTCCAGTCTTTTTTTGTATTTGTTCCTGTTATTGTTTTAAACACACATTGAAAACTTAATAAAAAATTCTATTGAATACCTAACATGTATCAGTCATCCTTTTCATGCTGTAGTCTCCCCAGCCGACTGAAATATATAAGTTATAAATATTTTATTGAAATAGTTGATTGCTTATTGAGTTACAGGTGTATTATTGAAACAATGGGTGTCTTATCTTGCAGTATTAATCCATTTTTTCACATTTAAGTTGTTATTGATTCTTATTTAGCCTATGTGTTTTTGACATGTTTATGGCTCAGTCTTAAAATGTTGCCAAGGCTGTGTGGTGGCCACCTTTATGCTATTTCTCTAAAAGAACTGAACAGATTTAATGCATTGATCAAACTTTTAAAGTTTAAGCTGTTAGGCGACTGAATGCCATTCATATATTTATATATTTGATAGACGTGTATTGCTAGTCTTACAATGATCAAAGTTGTGTGGTAGATTTGGGTGGGGGGGCACATCTTCATCTCACCAAACGAACTGAAAAGGACACTGGATCTAATGTCCACACACAAAAAGGATACAAAATGCATAGCCTACGTTTTGACAATGTAAGTAAAGTATATGTAGCGTGATAACAGGCAAATGTAGGAATCCAATAACAGCTCATGTCCAGGAAGAAAACAAACGTTCAATGTTAGAACTACCAAAGAACGTATTTTAGATCGATGTTGCAAACTAATTATACTCGCACTATATAATTGACACTATAATGTAAGCATGCTAACACGTAATAACACTCGTTTTTGGTTTGTTGTAATGTTTCCCGTTCAATAACGCACTCGCTGCTGTCTATCCCATTGAAATAACACGACACGCAAAGAGCTGTTTGGAACTGTTGAAGCGTACGTGAACCACGTGACCGCGTGGCGGCGACTTCAAAGAGTGTCGCAACTCTCTTTTTCTATGGCTCTGGAGCAGGCTAGCTCCACAGAATAAATCGCCATGGTAACTTATACCATAACATATCCTGCTGCCCCCTATCCCGCTTTTGTGCAACTGGATCACGGATAAATTGAGCCAGGATAACCAAGATATCCCGGCTTAATCCCTTATCCTAGTTTTGTGCAATAGGCTGGTCAAATATGTCACTATAGCTTGTTTTGCTTTCCATGTAAACAAGCATGCGATATGAAAGTCTGGGATTGTGGAGAACACTAAATGGTCTACTGAATAAGCATTAAGTCGAACATTTAAATGAAAAACACTCAATAATCGAAAAAATGTAATCGCTTACTTTTGCGGATCAAAAATCGTTTATCGCCTGTAACTCTGTGGTAAAATGACATAGCAGGAAGATATTTGGCTGATAGAAGGAAGTTATCGTGCTCTATGTTTTGACCGAAAGACGTCTGTCTATCATCATTACACTCGGAGAAAACTGGAATGTTTCAGTCGTTCCGTGTTTCAATCGTCCCGGCTCTCCCCATGTGCGTACCATAGCATTCATTCCTGCAAGCGCCCCTGCAGACACATACACACTCACGCAGGCATGCACACACACACATACGCATGCCCGCACACACACCATACCTGCTAACATTTAGCCATTTTTTGGGTAGGGTGCATATCATACCCAATTTGGCAACCCGGGAAATGTCAGACTAACAGAAAAAATGAATGGATCTGTGATTTTAAAATGAAGTTTGATGGTCATGCAAATTATGATGCCCTAACACGCCTCACAGAGCTTCCATAAAATGGTTTCACAGTTTCTCTCACCCCAAAGCCTTCCTTCCCTCTCTCTCTCTTTCTCTCACCCCAAAGCCCTCCTTCCCTCTCTCTCTCTTTCTCTCACCCCAAAGCCTTCCTTCCCTCTCTCTCTCTTTGTCTCTCTCCCTCTCTCTCTGTCTCTCTTTCTCTGTCTCTCTCTCTCACACACACGCACACATGCACATATGCTTTTCCCCTCTCTGTAATGTGAAGCATGCTGGACCTCCCTGAGAGAGAAGTTATGAACACAAGTGTGTGTGTATATATATGAGTATGAGTATGTGCTATGAGTTTGTGTGTGTGGTTAAAGTATATGTGACTGCAGAAAGCTAGTAGTAGCATGTCAGTGAAACCTATCCGTGTGTGTGTGTGTGGCATAGTATGTCTCTCCCTAGATGGTAAATGGACTGCATTGATATACAGTAGTGATTTTTTCAACTCCTGCGAGCACCCAAAGCACTTTACAATGTCATACCTCACATTCACCCATTCATACATTCACACTCACCCATTCACACACACACACACATTCACACACACACACACACACACACATTTACTCATTCACACACACTCACCCATTCACACACACACATTCACCCATTCACACACATACATTCACTCATTCACACACACACACATTCACCCATTCACACACACACACACATTCACCCACACACACATTCACCCACACACATTCACACACACACACTCATTCACATACACACATTCACACACACACACACACTGATGGTGGCTGCCATGCAAGGCGTCCACCTGCTCATCGGGAGCACTGGGGTTTAGTGTCTTGCTCAAGAACACTTCGACAGGGTCAGGAGGATTTGGGCTCGAACCAGCAACCTTGTGTGTGTGTGTGTGTGTATGTGTGCGTGTGTGTGAGTGTGTATAGTGTGTGTGTGTGTGTATGTGTAAATGCATCCATAAATTGATGCACATGCACAAATGCAAATATGGATAGTGAGACTGACACCAAGACACAATGCCTGATTAAATATATTTATTTGATTTATTGTGTGTGTGTGTGTTAATATGCTGTTGTAATGCTATGCTTAGCGCTGTATACTTATGCTAATAAATATATTTATTTGATTTATTGTGTGTGTGTGTGTGTTAATCTGCTGTTGTAATGCTATGCTTAGCGCTGTATACTTATGCTAATAAATATATTTATTTGATTTATTGTGTGTGTGTGTGTGTTAATATGCTGTTGTAATGCTATGCTTAGCGCTGTACACTTATGCTGTGTGTGTGTGTTAACTGTAATATGCTGTTGTAATGCTATGCTTAGCGCTGTAGCTAGCTCTAGCTGCTAATAAATCTAAATTAAATGGATCCCCCTCTCCTCCTGTCCTCTTCCCACTCTCTCTATACCTCTCTCCCTTCCTCTACCTCTCCTTTTCTCCTTCTCTCTTTCTCCCTCTATCTCTCCATTCCTCTATCCCCTCCCCCCTCCGCCTGATGGATTGAGTCAGACACACAGATGCACAGACGAGGAGATGGGGGGGGGGAGTGGGAGGGAGAGATGGAGGGAGAGAGAGACAAAGGGACCTGTTATTGTACACTAATTGGAGACACTGGGAGTTTGTGTGTGTGTGTGTGTGTGGTGGGTAGTGGGGGTCATGCACCTTCCTTGTTGGACATGTGTTGGGGGAGATTTGGGTTGTGTGTGTGTGTGTGTGGGGGGGGGGGGGGGGGGTGCTGTGCTCATGTCTGCAGCTGACTGGGGTTAATATTTCATTACAAACAAATGGGGTGACCCACCGTCCAGCCCACACACACAGGAGGCAGAGCGCAGCGTAGTGCACACACACACACAGGAGGCAGAGCGCAGCGTAGTGCACACACACACACACACACACAGGAGGCAGAGCGCAGCGTAGTGCACACACACACACACACACACAGGAGGCAGAGCGCAGCGTAGTGCACACACACACACAGGAGCACAGGAGGCAGAGCGCAGTGCAGCGATTAACAGAGGGCTGGAGAGGGAGCAGGGGGTAATTACACCAATTAGGGTGCCGTTTGTGTGTGAGTGTGTGTGTGAGTGTGTGTGTGTGCCGTGAGTGTGTGTGTGAGTGTGTGTGTGTGTGCCGTGTGAGTGTGTGTGTGTGCCGTGTGAGTGTGTGTGTGTGCCGTGTGTGTGTGAGTGTGTGTGTGTGTGTCGTGTGTGTGTGTCGTGTGTGTGTGTGTGTGCAGAGGCGGAGTGGCAATCGGGGCAGTCGGGAGTTTTCCCGGTCGGCCGGCCGAGGTGCGGGCATGTGTGTGTGCGGGCTGCCGAGGTGCGGGCATGTGTGTGTGCGGGCTGCCGAGGTGCGGGCGTGTGTGTGTGCGGGCTGCCGAGGTGCGGGCTGCCGAGGTGCGGGCGTGTGTGTGTGCGGGCTGCCGAGGTGCGGGCGTGTGTGTGTGCGGGCTGCCGAGGTGCGGCCGGCCGAGGTGCGGGCGGCCGAGGTGCGTGCGTGTGTGTGTGTGTGCCGGCCGAGGTGCGGGCGTGTGTGTGTGTGCGGGCTGCCGAGGTGCGGGCGTGTGTGTGTGCGGGCTGCCGAGGTGCGGGCTGCCGAGGTGCGGGCGTGTGTGTGTGCGGGCTGCCGAGGTGCGGGCGTGTGTGTGTGCGGGCTGCCGAGGTGCGGGCTGACCATAGAGCTTATATCGCGCCCGTGAGTCGTACATGAGAAATGCATTTAGAATTTTCCGCGAAAATCTCCGAGATCTACACGTCAGAGTTTTAAGTCCAACCAATATACCACTCGCTCACTGTCTATATCATTCATGGTTGCCCTGCACACTCCTCTCTCTCATGCTGATTTGTGTGTAGGCTAGCCTTAGTTTTTTATCTTAATTCATTTTTGTCTTATTCAGGCGTTACAGAACTTTCATCACAAATAAAATTTAATTTGTTTGTTTGTTCTTAAATTAACACAGCCCTAGGCTAGAATGCAGCAAAGCCTCCTGGAAATGGGGAATGTGTTTCTGGTTTATCCAATGAACCGATTGCAGGTCAAGTCTATTTACAGAAGTGTAGGGGGATAAATGAGCGGCCCCTCGTCTAATGGCATGACCCTACAAACGATCAAGTTTGAGGAAAACTACAGGATTTTTGACAGTCGACAGATTTGTGTGGTTGTTTGCGGATTTACGTGGTTGACTTTGACTTTGACTTTCATACATGGTTGGAAGGCAGAGAGAAAGGTTAGCAGAGCTAAAGCATGGACATTATTGCTAGTCAGAAACTAGCACAAGCTATAGTCTTATGTTGATATGTAGCCTAGGCCTAGCCTAACGACTAATTAATGGGCCACTCAGGCTGATAAATGGTTTGTGGAACTCGTTGCAACTGTCTATATGTAAGCCTATATAGACCTACTTAAATCATTCTCTACAAACCTATTCAAAGTGCCTGGTTTTTCAATTATTTAATTACCTGTATTATTAGGTTGACATTGTCTGTAGGCTAGGCCTTTTTTAAATGTATACAGGCAACTATTGGAGTGCTATGATACCCAGATATGTCCTTGCATGATGCTTGAAATTTCCATCCACCCACAAAGCTGTTTTTATACTGCACTGAAATATCTAGTTCCTTACACATTTATTGAAAGTGCCTGGTTTGTGGTTGATAGGCTTGTTGTATTGCATTAGCACTATCCATAGTTCCTTTCTCCAAATGTAGCCTATACGTACCAATTAGTATTTTAAATTGATATATATTTTGTTTGTGCTATTGATGTGTGTGCGTGTTGGGGGGGGGGGCGGTCCGTCAGAATTTCCCCGGTGGATTTTAGTGCCCCACTCCGCACCTGTGTGTGGGTGTGGTCTGTGTGTGTGTCTATGTGTGTGTGAGTGTGTGTGTGTGGGCAGGGGAAGATGGGGATATTATGGGATATTAACTCCAGCCCTCGTCTCAACACCTTTCGTCCCCTCAGGGTACAGGAGCTGCTGGCCAATCAGGAAAGAGATCTTTCTGTGACAAGTTTAACGGGTCACAGAGTTCTTCAGGGACCCTGCAGAGCATCATCGCTATGGCAACTGCTCCAGTGTGTGTCCACCGAATTCAATAGTCTGTGTGTTTGTGTGTGTGTGCGTGTTTGTGTTTGTGTGTGTGTTTGTGTGTGTGTGTGTGAGAGAGAGAATCTTTGAGAAAAGTGTTATGTTTGTATAGGTACATGCACATATGCTTCTGTATGTATGTGTGTGTGTGTGTGAAAGAGAGAGAGAGAGAAAGAGAGTGTATGTGTGTAAACTGGCCACATTACACTCCATCTCTCAGTTGTGTTTGCTGCTGTTGTTTGGTGTTCAAAAGGTCTCATCTCTGGAAATGCTTGAATCCTTTATTTTGAAAATGTGCGGTCAAATGAATAATTACAAATGCAAAACTGGGTACATGAATGGCACGTGTGTGTGTGTTAAACTGTCAGGTGGCCAGGCGATAGCCACACAGAGGGGTAGATGGAGCAGCTGCGTGTGTGATAGAGAGAGAAAGGGCGCGCGTGTGTGTGTGTGTATGTATGTGCGTGCATGTGTGTATAGGTGTGTGTACTGTATGTGTGCGCGTGCGTGCGTGTGTGTGTGCACATGGGTTCGAGGGCCTAAGTGTGTGTGCATGCACGTTTTATGTGAGTGCGCGTGTGTTTTTGCATGCGTGTGTGTACGCATGCACGTGTGTGTGTGAGCATGAGCGCACGTGTGTATGTGTGCGTGAGTGTGCATGCATGTGCATGTCTGTGCACATGAGTGTGTGTGTGTGTGAGTGCATGTGTTAGTGTTTGGTAGCCTAGATCATGTACATAGGTTGGCGGTCCGTGGACTTTGCATTGGGGGACTACAGTATATAAAACTAAGGCCAAGCAGCTAGTGAAGTACTGTTCCATATCAGCAGTTATAGGAAGCATGTTTATTTGGAAGAGACCCCTGAATCTGTAAAGTCACAATAGATGGCTTCACTGCTTTAATCTACTGGATTATTCAGAAGATTTGATTCCTAATGTAACTTGACTTGTAAAATGGAATCAAATAAAGTATATAATCTGTGTGTGTATGTGTGTGCACATGTGTGTGTGTGTGCGTGTGCGTGTGTGTGAGTGTGTGCGTGAGTGTGTGATTGTGTGTGAGTGTGTGTGTGTGAGTGTGTGTGTGTGTCTCATCTCTGGAAATGCTTGAATCCTTTTTTTTGAAAATGTGCGGTCAAATGAATAATTACAAATGCAAAACTGGGTACATGAATGGCACGTGTGTGTGTGTGTGTGTGTTAAGCTGTCAGGTGGCCAGGCGATAGCCACACAGAGGGGTAGATGGAGCAGCTGCGTGTGTGATAGAGAGAGAAAGGGCATGTGTGTGTGTGTGTGTGTGTGTGTGTGTGTGTGATAGAGAGAGAAAGGGCGCGTGCGTGCGTGTGTGTGTGTGTGTGTGTGTGTGATAGAGAGAGAAAGGGCGCGTGCGTGTGTGTGTGTATATATGTGTGTGCATGTGTGTATAGGTGTGTGTGTGTGTATGTGTGTGCGTGCATGTGTGTATAGGTGTGTGTGTGTGTATGTGTGCGTGTGTGTGTATGTGTTTGTGCGTGCATGCGTGAGTGTGTGTACTGTCTGTGTGCGCGTGCGTGCGTGTGTGTGTGCACATGGGTTCGAGGGCCTAAGTGTGTGTGCATGCACGTTTTATGTGAGTGCGCGTGTGTTTTTGCACGTGTGTGTGTGAGCATGAGCGCACGTGTGTTTGTGTGCGTGTGTGTGTGTGTGCATGCATGCGCATGTCTGTGCACATGAGTGTGTGTGTGTATGTGTGTGTGCATGTGTGTGTGTGAGTGCATGTGTTAGTGTTTGGTAGCCTAGATCATGTACATAGGTTGGTGGTCCGTGGACTTTGCATTGGGGGACTACAGTATATAAAACTAAGGCTAAGCAGCTAGTGAAGTACTGTTCCATATGAGCAGTTATAGGAAGCATGTTTATTTGGGAGAGACCCCTGAATCTGTAAAGTCACGATAGATGGCTT
>NC_055977.1:1549087-1556587 GCF_018492685.1 Alosa sapidissima | reverse complement strand
TTATCATTTTTATGTTGAGGCGGTGGGGGTGTTGTCGGCAGCTGCTGAAAGTAACTAATAAAGTAACTTGTAATCTAACTTAGTTACTTTTAAAATCAAGTAATCAGTAAAGTAACTAAGTTACTTTTTAAAGGAGTAATCAGTAATCAGATTACTTTTTCAAGGTAACTGTGGCAACACTGATTATCACACACACACACACACATACACATACACACACATACCATATCACAACATTATCACACACACACACACACACACACACACATACCATATCACAACATTAACACACACACACACATAACATATTACAACATTATCACACACACATAACATATCACAACATTATCACACACACACACATAACATATCACAACATTATCATACACACACACACACACATAACATATCACAACATTATCACACACACACACACACACACACACACACACAGAGACACACATATAACATATCACAACGTTATCACACACACACAGACACACATAAAACATATCACAACATTATCACACACACACACATAACATATCACAACATTATCACACACACACACATAACATATCACAACATTATCACACACACACAGACACACATAACATATCACAACATTATCACACACACACAGACACACATATAACATATCACAACATTATCACACACACACACACACATAACGTATCACAACATTATCACACACACAGACACACATATAACATATCACAACGTTATCACACACACAGACACACATATAACATATCACAACGTTATCACACACACACAGACACACATATAACATATCACAACGTTATCACACACACACACACACAGACACACATAACATATCACAACGTTATCACACACACACATAGACACACATATAACATATCACAACGTTATCACACACACACACACACAGACACACATATAACATATCACAACGTTATCACACACACACAGACACACATATAACATATCACAACGTTATCACACACACAGACACACATATAACATATCACAACGTTATCACACACACACACATATAACATATCACAACGTTATCAAACACACAGACACACATATAACTTATCACACACACACACACACAAAATGTCTTTAATCAGACTGGACAGTGGAGAGAGACACAGGAAGTGTGTGTGAGAGAGAGAGACGGTGGAATCAGGAATGACCGTGTGTGTGTGTGAGAGAGAGAGAGAGACGGTGGAATCAGGAATGACCGTGTGTGTGTGTGCGTGGCAGGAGAGAGAGAGACGGTGGAATCAGGAATGACCGTGTGTGTGTGAGAGAGAGAGAGAGAGACGGTGGAATCAGGAATGACCATGTGTGTGTGTAGCGGGTGCTGTAAATACTTCAAAAGCATTTTCCCTTTTTAATGTGTTGTAATGTTATAATGTAATGTTTTATTTTCCCTTTTTAGTGTATTCTAATGTGTCTAACATTATAATATTGTGTTATAATGTTATTATGTTTGTTTTGTCAATAATAATGCACATCCTTTGGTTGGTCACTAGCATTGTGTTCCAATTCATGTCCTTCTGTACTTACAATATCTAATTTGAACACAAAATATTTTTATCAAAGTTCATAGGTGTCCCTGTGCACAAACCTTCAGTTGAACAGGTGCAGGTGAGGCAGGTAAGTATAATCCAAGAGTAAAAGATCAAGAATCACGGCACACTGATCACTATTAACTTAATTTTTATTTTTTGAATGAACAACGCGTTTCGCCTAGCGCTTCATCAGTAAAAAAATATTTTTACTAAATTGTGGTTTCATTTTACTAAATTGTGCGCTCGTTTGAAATGAAGATAATATCTTCCAATGACACCTCAGGGGCTCAGTAAAACAGGAGAACTCAATTATGAGTTTATTTACTGCATAATGATCTAGCTACGTGGTGAATGTCTGATATTATTCACACACACACACACACACACACACACACACACTACCCATAATCACCACAGACAACAGCCAGCACACAGACACACACACACACTACCCATAATCACCACAGACAACAGCCAGCACACAGACACACACACACACTACCCAACAGACAACAGCCAGCACACAGACACACACACACACTTCTGTTCTCTCTCTCAGCTTCCCTGCAGGCTATCCTTTCTCCTCTCTTCTCCTCTCACTGACACACTTAGGCACACTCGCACACACACAAACGCACGCACGCACACACACACACATACACACACACAGACACATACACACACACACATACACAGAGACACACATACACAGAGACATACACACACATACACAGAGACATACACACACACACACAGACACACACACAGTTGCTGAATGGCAGGTATTGGGTGTCGGGTGTCTGCTGTGTGTGTGTCTGGGTATGAGTAGGTGTGTGTGTGTACATTTGGGGATTCTGTGTGAGAGGGTGTGTGTGTGTGTGAGAGAGCGAGAGAGAGAGAGAGAGGGTGTGTGTGTGAGAGAGCGAGAGAGAGACAGGGTGTGTGTGTGTGTGAGAGAGAGAGAGAGAGAGTGTGCAGGAAACAGCAGGTCATGAGAGAACGGCTGCTGCCGACAGCTCCCAGAGTTGACACAGTAAACCAATACGGGACACACACACACTCACACACACAAACACGCTCACACACACTCACAAACACACTCACACACACAAACACGCTCACACACGCGGGGGTTGGAGGAAGGAGAGGGGTGTGTGTGCTGGGACACCGCTCACACGGAGATCTTGTTACAGCAGATTTAGATCAGAGCTGTGGGAACCAGCACCTCCAGCCTCACACACACACACACACACACACGTGCGCAAGATGCAGCCTGCACACTCAAACATGTGGCTGTATACATAAACATTCAGACAGATTGTCAAATGCACAGACTCTCTCGCTCACACACACTCCCACACACACTCTCACAGCTGTACACATAAACAGACACTGACAGGTTGCCTCACATGCATAAGTACACACACACACACACGCACACACACACAAACACAGTGTTTAAAATGTAACTGATCACACAAGTTTTGACAAGGTTCAGAAACTACTGTCTTACAAACACAAAGAGAGAGAGAGAGAGAAATTCATAGATCTTTATATAATTATAATAATCTTTATATAATTATATATATATATATATTATATTTATCTTTATACAATTATTATTTTAAATAATTTTCGTGCAGCAGTGGCCTACTGGTTAGCGCTTCGGACTTGTAACTGGAGGGTTGCCGACCAGTAGGCTCAGACCCCGACCAGTAGGCACGGCTGAAGTGCCCTTCAGCAAGGCACCTAACCCCTCACTGCTCCCCGAGCGCCGCTGTTGTTGCAGGCATCTCACTGCGCTGGGATAAGTGTGTTCACCTCACTGTGTGCTGAGTGTGTCACTAAATCACGGATTGGGATAAATGCAGAGACCAAATTTCCCTCACGGGATCAAAAGAGTAAATATACTTATATACTTAAAGGTGCCATGTGTAAGAATTGAGGTAAAAATATCCAAAAAATGAGCTACATGCATCAAAAGAATGAGAAGAAATAAGGGCGATGGTGTCATTGAAAAAATGACAAGGTATAGTGCTGCAGAGATATCAACCTGAATTAGCATGCTAAATTACTAGCCACAGCCCGACAGGTGTCATAATACCAGTTTCGGCCATGGGAGGCGGTATGCGGGCAACATAACTGCCAGCCAAACTGCAATACACGTGTGTTGGTTGTTACTCTAGGGTAGACCAACACACTTTCTGGAGGTATACTGCCCCATCTTTTATGAAATGTGGAATATGAATTGATTTTTTGGCGGACATTACACATTACACCTTTAATCAGATCTTTATATAATCAGATCTTTATATCAGCAGATCTTTATAATCATCAGATCTTTCAGAAATTCTTAGGGAAAGACATACACACACACACACACACAGACACTTATCAGCATAATCTTTAATAACTCTATGAACAGGCACGTGCACATACCAACACTCTATCACACTATCAAAATACCTATTAGATTTGAAATACCTTAAAGGACCAGTATATAGGAAATACCTTAAAGGACTAGAATGTAGGAAATACCTTTAAAGGGGTGATAGAATGATGATATAGGGTATTTTGTGCTGGTCCTTAAGGTCTCTGAATAGGGTGTGTAACATTGGTTGGGCTGAAAATGGCATATGTGCTGTTCTATGCGCCCTAATGCAAGCCTGGTTAAAAGCCCTAGAATGAAACGAGAGGTTTTCTCCCTTTTATGGTATGCTCATGAATATTTAGATGAGCTGTGCGCTGATTGGTTGGTTTACAACGAGCGAAGCTGTGGAGCAAACGCGTCATGGCCACAAGCACTCACTCACTGAAACATCGAAATTGTTGATATGGACACATTAGGTGTTGAACCATATATGTATGAGCCAGAATCAGAGGAAGAATCTGATGTAGAGGAGCAACCAGTCGCCCATAGATTACAAATGACTACTTCAGAATGGTAAGTTTTTTCATTTATCATTTACACGTAGCACTACACGTTAGCTGTAATACTAATGTAATAGCCTACTCACACTTCAGTGTCCTAGCCTAAGCATAACGTTGTATTAGTCTTATGTTAACTTTGTAAGCAGCATAACAGTTATTCATTTGCACACAAACAAATGTTTTACAACATGTAACGTTACCCTCGTGCATTTTCTGTCAAGACGTCCAGTTAGCGAGAAAGTCCGTATAGCCAATATGTAGCGTGCAGATAGCTATAATGAAATGAGTGCTGCTCGCAAGGAAAATAGCCTATACTCTCGTTTTAGTCAGTATATTGTTACCGTTCTCTCCTGCTGAATGGGTTATCTGATTAGGAGTTACCTACATTATTTGCCACGTAACGTTAGTAGTAATATGTGATCTTACAACAGGACGTCCAGTTAGCTGGGCAAGAGACTATTTCCGTAGTACCAGTTCAGTATGTTATGGCCGTAATGAAATGAGTAGCCTACTGCTCACTCGCTTCAACAAAAATATTACCACTGTCATGTCACGAGAGGTAATATTTTTGTTGACGCGAGCAGTAGGCTACTCATTTCACAAACACCATAACCTACGAACTGCCACTACAGAAATAATAGGCTCTTGCCTAACTAACTGGACATCGTCCTGTTGTATATATTATTACATGTAACGAAGATAATAATCTCATAACCAGATGACCTAATCAGCAGTAGGCTAACTTCTATCCTGCTGATTATATCATCTGATTATAAGATTATTACCCTCGTTCCATGTAGTGATATGTGAACTTACAATTACATCCATCTCCCCTTGCCAGGTGTACGTGTGGAAACTGTGACCGCATGCCCCAGGAGAGAGAAAATATATGTTGCCGGGAAGTACCCCAGGTAACTAAAACTGGAGATATTTACTCACGCTAATTTGTGCTTTCTGCTCATTCAAAATGACAAAATAACAGCATGGTCTTTATATTTGTTTTTACAGGTCATTAGAAGAATGACCCAGGTTCCGGAGGAGATAACCTGTATGATTGACCATCCTGGCCTTGAACCGGTGTGCCTCAACATATATTCTTTACAAAATGCAATGAACATCTACAGAGCTGACCATGGGCAGTTGAGAATAAGAGGGATGGAAAGGTGAGGACAATCTGATACAAGTGTTACCAGCTATATAATATAAATCAAATGTTTTTAGCCAATATGCATTCATTATTAGTTCAGCAGGTCACGAAAACACAGTTTGATGCAAACAGTAAAATGACAAACTTTATTTTGTTTCAACACAATCATACAGTGCTATACTCAAAAATATAAAATATTCAAAAAATAAATAGTAAAAAAGTGTGCCTTTCCACTCTGATTTCTCTGAAGGCAATGCAGACACTTGGCCTACAGATCTTTCGTGAGCTGGTGCTGGGGTTTCCTTGGGCGAAGTGTCCGTGTTGTGATCCCCTCTTGTGTGGTGCTGCGCATACGGAGGGAGTTTCCGGAAACATCAGGGCAGTATGTCGGGTTCAGACCCCCCCTCGACTGAACCGTGACACATGCTCAGCGACAGCATCCTCCCTGGAAGGTCTGGGAAGCTGAGCACACAAGTCTTGGGGCACAGGAATCTGCTGGACGGCATCCACATAACGAAGGGAGTCATGGACGATCTCTTCGAACACTAGTCTTATCAGGTTAAAGACATAGCCTGTTGTGTGTGAATTAATAAGTTATTGTTAGTGTCTATACCGTTGCACATTTGTTGCACAATCGTTTGTATAAAAAAATATATACATTTTAAACTTACAAATCGTTGGCTCTGTCTTCACTTTTTTGACTGTGTAACCTCCCCTTTTGGCCTTTGGAAACACAAGCCTGTACATTAGTTTCCCCTTGGCTGTCTTCCGTTGTGGGCGCTGAGCATTCTCATTGAAATGCATAGCTGCAAGGTACAACCTAAATGAAACAGCAGAAATGTTGTAACAATTGTCACTTGTCACTTTTGTAAGCACACACCAAGCAAAATACTACTATTAACTCACAGCAAAAGCATTGGCTAAACCTGTAGGCTGTGCCAAAGCTGTACTCTAACCGGTGTTGTTACAAGTGCCTTTCAGTTAGAGCTGCCTAAAACTGTAATGATTTGCATTTTGATGGCTGGCAATTAGGCCTGATCTCACACTTTCACTAAACAAAACCCATTTCTGTACACAATGTCTTCTGAAGGCATCATACGTGTGTGTTCTCAGCTGCATTGCATCAAATATCTATAAAATAATTAAAACTTTTGTGGGGGGCCTTCCCCACAAAAGTAAATGCAGGTCATTCAGTGAGATAAATAGTATGAATAGGTCTATTCATACTATGAATACTTCTTTAATTTGTTGTGAATGGCTCACTAATGTTCTCAGTCATCAAGGTAAGTAATTGGGCAACACAGCTCTACTAAATGCTACCCAGTAATAATGCTACACATGTTTGGAACACACAAACACCATAACACGTCTGATAATATTCATGATAACATAAGAATAATTAGAACGTTTACCTTTGCTTCGTTGGTGAGGTCTCAATGTAGTAAAAGAAAGCTGCGTCCCGCGAGATGCCACACAAGGAGGATCTGTTTGGCATGCTGCAACTTTTGTTCGTGGTTGTTCTTGTGATGTGCTCTGAAATCATTTTACACGATAATGTTAACGTTACTCCTAGTTTCCACTTCTAAAAGTGGTAACAGGATCGACTTAGGTGGGTAACATTACAGCTTAGTGCTAGCTTCTAGCAACCAAACTATCGTGATTCTACTCAGCTTTAGCTATCTTGCTGGAATAGAATAACAAAATAACCTGACGAAGACCTGGACAAACGTGCATCGTAAAGTGTAGATTTACATGTCAACATGTTATTTATTCGAATGAAATACAGTCAGGGAAATGAAATAATGTTACCCCCATTGCTAACAAACTGAATCGTAA
>NC_055977.1:1541587-1544087 GCF_018492685.1 Alosa sapidissima | reverse complement strand
TGTGTGTGTGTGTGTGTGTGTGTGTTTAAAGAACCACTTAGCTGGTGTGTGTGTGTGTGTGTGTGTGTTTAAAGAACCACTTAGCTGGTGTGTGTGTGTGTGTGTGTGTGTGTGTGTGTGTGTTTAAAGAACCACTTAGCTGGTGTGTGTGTGTGTGTGTGTGTGTGTGTGTTTAAAGAACCACTTAGCTGGTGTGTGTGTGTGTGTGTGTGTGTGTGTTTAAAGAACCACTTAGCTGGTGTGTGTGTGTGTGTGTGTTTAAAGAACCACTTAGCTGGTGTGTGTGTGTGTGTGTGTGTGTGTGTGTGTGTTTAAAGAACCACTTAGCTGGTGTGTGTGTGTGTGTGTGTGTTTAAAGAACCACTTAGCTGGTGTGTGTGTGTGTGTGTGTGTGTGTTTAAAGAACCACTTAGCTGGTGTGTGTGTGTGTGTGTTTAAAGAACCACTTAGCTGGTGTGTGTGTGTGTGTGTGTGTGTGTTTAAAGAACCACTTAGCTGGTGTGTGTGTGTGTGTGTTTAAAGAACCACTTAGCTGGTGTGTGTGTGTGTGTGTTTAAAGAACCACTTAGCTGGTGTGTGTGTGTGTGTGTGTTTAAAGAACCACTTAGCTGGTGTGTGTGTGTGTGTGTGTTTAAAGAACCACTTAGCTGGTGTGTGTGTGTGTGTGTGTGTGTGTTTAAAGAACCACTTAGCTGGTGTGTGTGTGTGTGTGTGTGTGTGTTTAAAGAACCACTTAGCTGGTGTGTGTGTGTGTGTGTGTGTGTGTGTTTAAAGAACCACTTAGCTGGTGTGTGTGTGTGTGTGTGTGTGTGTGTGTGTGTGTTTAAAGAACCACTTAGCTGGTGTGTGTGTGTGTGTGTGTGTGTGTGTGTTTAAAGAACCACTTAGCTGGTGTGTGTGTGTGTGTGTGTGTGTGTGTGTTTAAAGAACCACTTAGCTGGTGTGTGTGTGTGTGTGTGTGTTTAAAGAACCACTTAGCTGGTGTGTGTGTGTGTGTGTGTGTTTAAAGAACCACTTAGCTGGTGTGTGTGTGTGTGTGTGTGTGTGTGTGTTTAAAGAACCACTTAGCTGGTGTGTGTGTGTGTGTGTGTGTGTGTGTTTAAAGAACCACTTAGCTGGTGTGTGTGTGTTTAAAGAACCACTTAGCTGGTGTGTGTGTGTGTGTGTGTGTGTGTTTAAAGAACCACTTAGCTGGTGTGTGTGTGTGTGTGTGTGTGTGTGTGTGTGTGTTTAAAGAACCACTTAGCTGGTGTGTGTGTGTGTGTGTGTGTGTGTGTGTGTGTGTTTAAAGAACCACTTAGCTGGTGTGTGTGTGTGTGTGTGTGTTAAAGAACCACTTAGCTGGTGTGTGTGTGTGTGTGTGTGTGTGTGTGTTTAAAGAACCACTTAGCTGGTGTGTGTGTGTGTGTGTGTGTTTAAAGAACAACTTAGCTGGTGTGTGTGTGTGTGTGTTTAAAGAACCACTTAGCTGGTGTGTGTGTGTGTGTGTGTGTGTGTTTAAAGAACCACTTAGCTGGTGTGTGTGTGTGTGTGTGTGTGTGTGTGTTTAAAGAACCACTTAGCTGGTGTGTGTGTGTGTGTGTGTGTTTAAAGAACCACTTAGCTGGTGTGTGTGTGTGTGTGTGTGTGTGTGTGTTTAAAGAACCACTTAGCTGGTGTGTGTGTGTGTGTGTGTGTGTGTGTTTAAAGAACCACTTAGCTGGTGTGTGTGTGTGTGTGTTTAAAGAACCACTTAGCTGGTGTGTGTGTGTGTGTGTGTGTGTGTGTTTAAAGAACCACTTAGCTGGTGTGTGTGTGTGTGTGTGTGTGTGTGTGTGTGTGTGTGTTTAAAGAACCACTTAGCTGGTGTGTGTGTGTGTGTGTGTGTGTGTTTAAAGAACCACTTAGCTGGTGTGTGTGTGTGTGTGTGTGTGTGTGTGTGTGTGTTTAAAGAACCACTTAGCTGGTGTGTGTGTGTGTGTGTGTGTGTGTTTAAAGAACCACTTAGCTGGTGTGTGTGTGTGTGTGTGTGTGTGTGTGTTTAAAGAACCACTTAGCTGGTGTGTGTGTGTGTGTGTGTGTTTAAAGAACCACTTAGCTGGTGTGTGTGTGTGTGTGTGTGTTTAAAGAACCACTTAGCTGGTGTGTGTGTGTGTGTGTGTGTGTGTGTGTTTAAAGAACCACTTAGCTGGTGTGTGTGTGTGTGTGTGTGTGTGTGTTTAAAGAACCACTTAGCTGGTGTGTGTGTGTGTGTGTTTAAAGAACCACTTAGCTGGTGTGTGTGTGTGTGTGTGTGTGTGTTTAAAGAACCACTTAGCTGGTGTGTGTGTGTGTGTGTGTGTGTGTTTAAAGAACCACTTAGCTGGTGTGTGTGTGTGTGTGTGTGTGTGTGTGTGTGTTTAAAGAACCACTTAGCTGGTGTGTGTGTGTGTGTGTGTGTGTGTGTGTTTAAAGAACCACTTAGCTGGTGTGTGTGTGTGTGTGTTTAAAGAACCACTTAGCTGGTGTGTGTGTGTGTGTG
>NC_055977.1:1521587-1539087 GCF_018492685.1 Alosa sapidissima | reverse complement strand
ACACACACATGTGCACAGCATACACATAAACACACACACACACGTGCACAGCATACACATAAACATAAACACACACACACACATGCACAGCATGCATATAAACACACACACACATACACACACACAGCATGCACATAAACACACACAATCACAGAGCCTACACATCAACAAACACACACAGAGCTCCTTTAGAAACACACACACACACACAGAGCTCCTTTAGAAACACACACACACTCTCCGGCTCTAAAAGATGAGTCACTCTGAGACAATCAAATAAATGACAGTGCTCGCACGGACACACACACATGCACACAGAGACACACACACACACATACACACTTATCATCATACAACTTATCCATCACCCCTGCTGCACCCGAGAAAAAAATCACTTGAGACATAAACTTCAGATTTATAATGAAATATACACATCATTTAAACTTATCTGAGAAATGAACTTCAGATTTATAATGAAATATACACATCATTTAAACTTATCTGAAAAATGAACTTCAGATTTATAATGAAATATACACATCATTTAAACTTATCTGAGAAATTAACTGAAGATTTATAATGAAATATACACATCATTTAAACTTATCTGAGAAATTAACTGAAGATTTCAACAGACATATTTGAACACGTTCCTGGTGTTTTAAATTGAGACATAGCTCTTGTACACAAATCTATCATATAATATATATCTCCTGTACACAAATATATCATTCAGATTGGAGGCTGTGGCGAGCAGTGCATTGCATATATATCACCGTATCACCACGTCGTTAAACGAAACGAGGGCTGTGTGGCTGAGCTTTAAGCTGTAAGGGGCAAGAGGGTAAATCTGTCAGGGCAGTTTAATTAGGTCCTGGGTCTGAACTTCCTTCCAAATGTCACCGTGAGAGAGAGAGAGAGAGAGAGGGAGGGGATGCTGGGAGTCAGATACCAAGACTATGCTGCCACCTCGTGGCCAGACACAGAATAGCTGCTCCTGAGTCAGCACCACGTCCTTCAGCACCCCATGGTAGAAGTGTGTGTGTGTGTGTGGTGTGTGTGTATCCTTCAGCACCCCATGGTAGAAGTATATAAGTATACTAGGGGTGTAAAGATTAACCGATACGTATCGGTATCCGTTTTTAACGTGTAAGATACGGCTACATCGATACGTGAAGCCCCGTATCGGAATAAAACTGAAATGAACCGGTCGTTATATCGATTTACATGTTACGAATCGGTTCACAACCTTTTCTGCTCGCTCAGACTTTCATTTACGTTGCAAGCAGCGCGTTCATCCCACTTCCGGTTTTGAAACTACACATGGCAAACTGAGCCAGTCATCACTGGACTGCTATGCTCATTTGAACAATTGAGAAAAACCTTCTTGCAGTAGTTTTTAATTAAATTTGAAACAGATAGAAAAACATCTCAATCAAAAATAAAGCATGACAGTAGAAAAGGAATGGTCACATTTAAATATCAATATGTATTAGATAAATATAAAATAGGTGTGTGTGCACGGAATGTGCAAAGTGTACGGAAACCTAATTTTGAAAAAACACCCTTTAAAAATTATAGTGAAAGTGAATAGCCTACATTTTTCAGCGGAAACCACTATTAACAAACAAGTCATTGATTTTGAAATCTTTAAATAGACAATACGTACCCAAAACCACAACTCAAGAGACAGATGTAGAAGAGAAAGCCCAGTAGTGACTTTAATATACAAAATAGGAGGTAGGCCATAACACTTTTTTCTTCCAGGATTACAGATTAGAAACAAACAAAACCACCAACTATGTTTATGTAAACAAATGAAGAGCAGCAAATTTGACCATTATCAAAAGAGAAAGTAACTATGGTTGTCCACTGTGGCACGCCTGTAAAATCCACTTATAGATTTGACTCTGTGGCAACAACAAAAAAAGTTCAATCCATGTTCTCACCCAAGTTTGCCGACATATTTGCACATACGCCTCTGCACTCTGTGCAAGCTAGGGAGCAGTCGAGGCCTTGACGACGGCAATTGCAGAGCATTTTGCTGCAACCAGACTTGCACTTGCAGCGCCCAACCTCGAACCAAGATTGAGGTTCAGGGTCCTGGTCAGTATGGACAGGAATGAGGCATGAGTCCTGGATCCTCCAGCCCCATTCCTCTGGTGGTAGCAAGTTTCCTATCCATTCTTGAACTTGATGGTACCATAGACTGTATATATAGAACTGGACAGTGTGGCTGCATTCTACAGTGTTCTATGGAATTGAAGCCGCCGAGGCGACGCCATCTTAGAAAATGTGGAGCCAATTTGAAGTGCGGCTGCGCAGCAGAAGTTGAAGCATGCGCAGTGAAGAGGAGTCGCGGTCAGGCACGCCCACTCAGTTGCCACTCAGCGAGTTAAACACGCCCCTTGTCAAGTGAAACCCGCCCCCTTCTCCTTTCCACAACGCAGGTCGACTCGGCGCCGAAGGCTAGCTGGCTGGATGAATTTTGCGGCTGTGAGTTAGCTAAACAGTACAAACAACAATCGGTTTGTTCTTGTCTGGTAAGTGTTGCGTATCACCTGAAAAGTTTTTTTTTTGTCTATTGGTGTTCTTAAATATGTCTAAGAGAGCTTATTATGTTGATTATAGACTGTGACAATTTAGTATGGTGAATACTAATGAGCTAACAACAGAAATACGGACAGCGAATTAGATGCTAACGTTAGCCTCCCGTTAACGGTAACGTTAATGTAGCTGCTAAGTTAGTCGTTGAAGTGAAGATTAGCACACAGCTCCCGTAACAGTCGATGCATGATATACTTGGTTTTATTAGTTGTTGCCGTTTTCAAATATCTCAATGTATGCCATCTCAACATGGAGTAACCATTGACTGTACATGATGTGATAAAGCAACGGAATGATGTGATAAAGCAACGCAAGTTAACGTTAACGTAATGTGAAGCATGGACCTCATCAACCCGTCATGTTAATGTAACTACTAGCCAGTTTGCCAGCGTTGCATTTTTTCTAACGTTAGCGACAGACACCTCTGTTAGAGCTACTTCTGTGATGGTAGGTCGGTAGCATAGACTGTAAAAAAATAGATCGGTAGGTCGGTAGTTGTAGACCACATAAGTGAATGATCGATAAATGAAACGCTTGCATTAAACACTACGCCAAGAACCAGTCACTTCCCAGGGATATTAGTGAACATTTGAGAAAGACCTTAGTTTGTCATCTAACGTCCATGATCAGTCATACTGATAACGTTATTTTTGAAGCTGACGCAAGTTAATAACATTCACACCGCATATTTAAATGTGTAGTTAACATTAGGTAGGCTGTGAAGTTTATTGCACACATATATTTAATTAATTGGTATTACTAGTGGTGTTGAGTGCCTGATTAGATGCTTTGTAATGTTGTAAATTGTCTGACTAACTTTATTGTAACTTTCCTTTTTGCAGGTAAGATATGGGTGATGGCTGAATGTACTGGAGGTGGCGGCAAGGTGGTCTCCATGGTCTACATTAGTCTGCAAGCAAGGGAATGCCTACGTGAAGTGGTTTGGCTGGGGTGGTCTGAGGTGGCATGTCCTCCCCCTTTCTCCAAGTCCCCTGACATCCATCTCCCTGACATCATCACCCACCGTCACTGGATCAACCTGAAGCCCCTTATACATGGGACATGGCACAGCACCACTACGTTCTGAAAACACATGACTTTCAATAACTTGCGTGGCACCAAGAAAGGTCTGCCGCTGCTCTGAACCTTCTGTTAATGTGACATCATTCATACTTGAGGCTGTACACATCCCTTTGTTTCTATTTTCTTTATTGATGTCACCCAAACTTCAACTTTCTGTATGCCCCTGAACTCACACAAATTGTAAATTGCAATGCACCATTTAACCAGTGGTGTAGTCTAGTTAGTTAGTTGTAGTGGTGGGTATACTGTGAGCAACCCCAAATGTTATTAAATACGTATCCTTGCCTATTTTAAATGGGTATACTGAGATGATGATGCTTTTTAAATGGGTTTACTGTGTAGTCCTGTGTATCACGTAGACTATACCATACCACGGTCATTTAACTGCCTTGGTATTTAAGTCAGAGGCCATTGCTTAGTATTTAACTGTAGCCTACACAAAGATGTAGACGTTACAAGAATATTAATATCAGAATAATTATTGGTTGATACTAAATCAATATTGAATGTTTTTTTTTTCTTTTTCTTTTGTGTGATATATCATTCAGAATGCTGTAACATGACTGGTCTTCAATCAGCCAAAGTCAAAGTCAAAGTCAGCTTTATTGTCAATTTCTTCACATGTTCCAGACATACAAAGAGATCGAAATTACGTTTCTCACTATCCCACGGTGAAGACAAGACATATTTTACCAATTTAAGTCCACAGACAAACATAACATTCAAGTAAACAAAAAAGTAAGTAAATAAGAGGGCACATATAATAATGAAAAAAATAAGAGCAGCAAAATTTGGTTGAAATTGTGCATAGACAGTCAATAAAATACTAGTGCAAAGTCAGGCCAATAAAAGGCTTGTGTAGTTCTGTTTGACCTAAGTAAGAAAGAAAGTGGCATAGTGGTGCAAGTTATGTAAGAGCAGCAGAAGTGTTGTGTTTTCAGGACAACAACAAGTTGTAAAGTGTACAAGTGTGCAAGTGTGCAAGTGGAGTAGTGCACGCGGCCATTGTGGGTCCAATGTCCAGGATGTTATGTAGCTGAGGGTGGAGGGGGGAGAGGAGGGAGAGAGTTCAGCATCAACAAAGAGGACACATCGTAACTCCTCTCCTAGTTACTCTCCATTGGCTCCCTACAGTAGCCAGAATTAAATTTAAATCTCTCACTTTGGCCTATAGGACACTGACTGGATCTGCTCCTTGTTATTTTAACAGTCTTAAACGCTAGGTCAAATTCAAGACTCTTTTCCTCAGTGGTTCCATGTTGGTGGAATGAGTTGCCCAGTGCTCTTCGTTCTTGTGATAGTTTTTGGTCTTTTAAGCACTTCTTATACATTATGGTTTGTATGCAGTAGTACTGTTGTATTTTCATTATAGGCTGTTGATTAATTTGACATTTTTTATTATTGATATTATCCTTAATGTAGTCTTACCATGTTTTTGATATTATATTATTGATTGAATGGGCATTATTATTTATTATTGCTTTCCCCCCTCATTGTTTATTTCATTAGGCTATTGATTGATCGCTGTTTTAAGTATTATATTGTTTTGTATTTGTTAAGGGTAACCATAACCATCATCATCATAATGTGGTATTTTCTTATGCACTTGAAACAAAGAATAAAAATGTTTCTTTAAACGTAGTACCACTTTAAACACATCACACACTGAACAGCAAAGTAGCTTCCTGATTATGTGTAAAATGTTTACAGAGTATCCTGATGTAGTAGGTCCATGTTCTCATATTTTTACAGCTGACATGAAGGCTGCAGTATTACATTTTTGATTTATAATGGAGCACCCTCTCTGGTGAAAGACTAGCAAGCCTGTGGTAGAGGCATACGATTACAGACATTGAGAGAGCCTATCAATGAGTTGTCACAGTTTTCAATTTAGACGTATTATTTTGAAATGATGTACGTCTACGGGAGGATTTACACATCACTGGCAAGACCTGATCAAATCATACGAATGCAAAATGCTTCTCCAGCAGTGCAATCGCAGGTAACAACGATACCTTAACGCATTTTCAGATACCACTGTTCTGAGCATACTAAGCAAATTGGCCATTTGTAACTTTGAATCCCTCCTCACGTTAAGCTATGGTCCAATAATGTGTTCACTAAAACACAAGTAAAGTTATTTGTCGGGCTGATTCATAAATGGGCATACCGAGGTTGTCGACCTAGCAGGCTAGGTGCCGTTTATTGCCATTCGCAAAACTAAGCAAGAGTTAACGTTAATGAAACTTAACATCGCCTTCTCCAGTGACAAAGTATATTCAAATGAAGTTGCAACGATGATGGCGGCAATCACTGGTTACGTTAAACCATTTGAAACAAGTAGGACTGTAAATGATGGTGACTATGGCTAACGTCACTTCGGATCAATATAGCAGAGCCCTTTTACTTTACCTATCTATCAACTGGCTAATGCTAGCATGATGTAGCATGCTATGAGCTAATATACTTAGCATCTACGAAAGAACAGCACATATTTTTTTTTCACAAAGAATCTGTAACATCTAACAACGATGTCTCTTACAAACAACTACACAATGTATGACTATCAATATGTATTTAGTCAGACTGTGATAAGATATAGCCTAATGATAATAACAGCAACACTTATTTAGGTTAGATTATGTGTCGAAATCAGGTGTCGTTAAAATAAGTGAGCGATGACGTGGTAGTGTCTGCAGCCTAGACGGTAAAACATAATGGACAAAGCGTCGTGTCTGCAGCCAGCCAGCTGTCAATCATGGGTGTAAACACGCCCTTTTTAGATTTGTTAATATAACATTAAAAAAAAAAATTTCAGCGAGAAAAGAAAAATTGTGTGTATTGTAGTGTTCATTTGGTCACCTATTTTTAATTTAGTCTTAGTCTTGTGACGAAATGTCCTTTTTAGTCTTTGTCATATTTAGTCATTAAAATATCATTTTTGTTAGTCAAGTTTTAGTCAACTAAAAGTCTCGTCATTTTAGTCTAGTTTTAGTCAAAAGAAAACTAAAGCTATCTTAGTCTTAGTCAGTTTTAATCAAAATATTTTAGTCTTTTTTATAACAAATTATTTCTGATTACCATTTCAGTCAAATAGTGTTTCACACATCTCAATTTTCTAACAATATTGTGTGTCCACAGGGCTACTCGACTGTTATAATTACTCATTCTGATTTTTTTGTCAGTCAGTACATGCACAGGTAAGTCGAGCTACAGTTATAGCTCGGCTGGGATTTGGCCATAGACAGTAAAAGATTTGACTGGACCACTGTCATGATCTTCATAGACCAGTGTTTAACAAAGTGTGGTCCGGGAACCACTGGTGGTCCGCAAGCTATCCCAAGTGGTCCACAAGCAGACGTGGTAAAATATAATATAGATGAGTTGTTTGCAATATTGAACCAACTTGTATGTAAATTCAAACTGTTCTACAACACTGTCTATGTCAGATATCAAGAATCAAGAATCAAGAAGACGCCTATGTAGTCACAAAGCCAGAACTGAGAGACTCAGGAGAGGTTTTTATCCCCAGGCCATTCGAACTCTGAACTCACACTATACTGACTTTGCACACATTCACTCTTCAGCACTCTCAAACATTTCCCAACTCTGAACTCACACTATACTGACTTTGCACTCATTCACTCCTCAGCACTCATGACCCCCCCCCCCCACACACACACACCTACAAGACTTTTAGCACTTTTACATCCCTCACCCTATGCTATAGACCTTTTATTTATTTTCTTATTTCATCACACGTCAAAACACACACACACACACACACACACACATATCTGACTTTCTCCAACTTTTGCACATCTCCATAGAACTTTTTATTTATTATTTTTGATTTCTCCTCCATCTACCCATGTCCTTGATTGCCTAGCCTTTCTGCCCCCACCCCACCCCCATCCCCAACACACACACAAAAAACACACACACACTTACATCATCACTGTCATCACCTCACATACATACAGCACACTGCTTGCTACAATAAGCCTCCTCTACATACTTGCTGCACACTGCCCCCCACCCCTCCCTACATACACAGCACATTGTCTTCAGGATCTTCTCCAACACACATCCTCTACATACTTACAGCACACTGCCCCCACCTACCCACACACACACACACACACACACACAGTCACTGCTACACTCCCCTCCCGCCCACACACACATCTTCATCACTCACATACATCATACATACAGTACTCTGCTTGCAATAGTAAGTCCCTTCACCATACCTGCAGTACACTGCCCCCCCCTCTCCCCTACATACACAGCACATTATTTCATCAGGAAGCTTCTCCAACACACATCCCCAACATACTTACAGCACACTGCCCCCCCCCCCAATACACAGCACATTGTCTCATGAGGAAGCTTCTCCAACACACATATTGCACACTGCCCTCTCCCCACATACACAGCACACTATCCCATCTCCCCTGTCATCCCCCCAACACACACACCAAGACCCCTGGCAGTTGGGTTAGCCCCTTGAGCCGTGGATCTGCCCAAGGTTTCTTCATTGGTAAGGGAGTTTTTCCTTGCCCCTGTTGCTCTTGGGTGCTCCTTGTTGGTGCACCCCCCCCCCCCCCCCCCAATTCCAATCCTCCCCCACCTTTCTTATGCAGCCCTTGCCACTTAATCTACTAAACCCCTCTTCTACTGCACTTTTTACCCCCCCCCCCCCCCACTTTGCACAAATAGGCTGACACCAGACATAATTTCACTGCATTTCTTACTTCCAGTAACTATATGCATGTGACAATAAACTTCCTTGTATCCTTGTATATGCCAGTTTAAATCATATGAATCCTCTGACACAATTAAACAAAGTGCAAAGACAATAAGCAAGGTGGTTCAGTGAGTATTGTGTAGGCTAATATACTGCTAGGTCTATTTTTTTTTTTTTAGCTAGGTGGTCCGTGCGTTTCTTTTTTAGTTAAGTGGTCCTTCATCTGAAAAAGTTTGAGAAACACTGTCTTGGACCCAAGTATGAATGCCACGCTAGATGGCGATATGCGCCCAAACGCAACACAAACTCTCAATCTTAGCTAACTTGCTAGCGAACTTTCCATATTAGCTTACTTGCTAGCAAACTTTGCATCATCAGTGTAACTAGTTAAATAGTTGACATTACTTGCTGAAAATTTTCGTATGGACATTCTGGGGGATGTTAATTTGTATATGTATGAGAGAAGCTTCAACTTCTGGGTATGTAGCATTGTGGCATAAAGCCTAGGTAGTTAGCTTGCTAACTCTGGCAGAAATCTCCGGTGTTCTTGTTCCATGTAGTTTCCTGCTGCAGCCACAGGGTGGCAGCAACAGCACGTAGACTAGCCTACAGGAAAGCAGCTGCGCATGAACCATGAACTCATGCGGAATATTTTGAAAAGGTAACAGCTATTCTGTCTTCTCATTTTGTAGACGAAAATGAAGAGAGATTTTATCTTAGTTTTTATTTCATGCAAAACATTTTAGTCTCGTCTTTTTTCGTCAACAATAATGCATCTTAAGATAGTCTTAGTCAGTGTTTCAGGACATTACTGCCGTCTCGTCATCGTCTCGTCTTAGTCATGGAAAAAAAGGTTGTTGACGAACATTTTTCCTCTCGTCTCGTCTGACGAAATTAACACTAGTGTATTGAAGAAACTATTTTTTCGAATAAAAAGTTGTTGATACAAAAATAGTTTTAGGTGAGAAAAGTGACACGGAAAGTTGGCTACTTGGCCATTGAAATACATGGGGATGGGCGGAGTTACACATTGTACTGCAGCCAGCCACCAGGGGGCTCTGGACTAACGCTCGCATCACTCTTAACAGACGGCACACTGTCCAGTTCTATATATACAGTCTATGGATGGTACACTCTGAAGCTATGAAACATAGCAGATGAAGATGTTGGCAAGTTGGGAGGGTGGATAGCCGTTTTTCTGTCAGTCACCGACCTTAAAAACGTTTCAGATCTACAAAGGCAAAGAAGCAGATTCTCTCAATGACCTCAGACTGAAACGTTTTTATAGTAAGGTGACTGACAGCAAAACAGCTATCCACCCTCGCAACTTGCCAACAACATCTTCACCTCCTATGTTTCATAGCTTCAGAGTGTACCATCGTGATTGAGTTGTATGCGCGAACTTGACGTAATTGCCTGGCTTGTAGCACTTTAGCGTTCCAGTTTGTCTTTGTGGAAAAGAACATGGACACCATGCATTTTTGTTTTCAACTGGTATGTTCAGCTCGGTGCACACTCAGGAGCCCTGAGGCGGACAGTTGGAGTTGCGACCAAAAGGAGGTGTGTCTCTGTGAAATGTCGCAAGATAGATGGGAGATTTACACTTTCCAACTCGGGCGGGGGGTTTCCGATACAAATGGATGGACCCATTACAGCAATAGTGGTACGAAAACCCGGAAGTTAAGCAAAAATAACACACCCATTTCAAGTCGTCTGACGAGAAGTGATCTCGTACAAAAAAAGTGGACCCCTAAGTTCGGCAGAGAGCTCTTAGCTCACGACTTGAAAACAAAGATGGCTGCCCCCTGTGTTTGTGTTAGCTGTGCTATTTTACTCTTCTTTTTACTGCTTAGCGAATGTTTATGTCCATTTCAATTACTCATACACATTCCAATGCCTCAAGGGTATTTGTTTTGTTGTTTGTGGAATATCGTGGAATGTGTTGTTTATTGGTTGGTGTTGGTAAAAGTGGCTATCAATGTTGCTGTGTTGCTAAAAACAAACGCTACACACAACGCATGTTATGGCTCTTTCCATTAGACTTGTAATTCAGTCACCCGAGTTGAAAAGTGTAAATTACCCAGCTTTCTTGCGGTATTTCACGCAGGCACGCCCCCTTTACCTCAGAGTACTCGAGGGTACCCCGAGGTGGACGTACGACCTCACGACAAACATGGCTGCGCCCATAGTTGAGATGAGATTACATGTATTTTCTTAGCATATGTACTGTGTTGGTCATGTTAAAGTTGATGCAATGCTCTTACACACTAGATTACATTGCTGCTTCAATCCGGTCACCAACTCATGCATTGCACAGTCTTGCTGTGCGTGCAAGACAATGTAACAATTTTAAAATGTAACTGTTTTCCAGCCGTTTAGCTAGAGGCTACATGTAGCACAAAACAATAACAATGACTAGCCTCCTGCTAATGCCCCTCATGGCTCGAGAGAAACACGTTCCTTTAGCAACTTATTCGTACATGTTGTACGGGTGGCTGTCTGATGATTTACGAGTCTAATGGAAAGGACCATTACTCTCCAACTCATGTGTTGGGATGAACGTAAATGCAAAAAAATTCTTACAAGGAAGTGATGTCATTTCACAAGTTACAGGTTGTCGCAATGGACATCGGGAATGCACGATAACCTCCGCCATGTTTGATTTGATTTTCCAGGGGTTGACTTGTCCTCTTCTGTGATTATCAGGCTCCCGCTGAATTGTGGGATAGCGTAGTGAGCTACCGAATACTGTGGAGGTAGTAGGCCATCTGGGTACTTTTCGCCTACTAGTCGATGCCTACTAAGGACGTACTACTATTGTGACGTACTGCGCCTCGCCTACTATAGTACGCTAGTATGGGTATTCGGATGCACCCATTGTCTGGCCAACTTGAGAATGTTGGGGTTTGTCTGGACAACTCGAGAATGTTGGGGTTTGTTTGGACAACTTTAGAATGTTGGGGCTTTGTTGGGCATTGTCTGGGCACCTTCAAAAAATACCTGTAACAATAAACGATTTGATTGGCCCAAACACATCTTATCCAGGCATATAGACTTCTCAATGGAGTGACTTCAGACCTGACACTTTGTTGGTGGGGTAAATTAGAGTTGGGTTTCAGGATAATTATTACCAGTATTAGGAGTTTCTCCAAAAGCCAGCTACTTTTGCCTTAAGATGCTTTGCGCATATGGATCCAGTTTAGCAGCACACACACACACACACCTTGTAAAGACTTTTTCTTAGAAAAGAAGACAATAAAAACAAAAGGCAGTTTTATACTTGAGCAATATCAAAGTTTTTATTTTAAAATTAGAGAGGAACAGTAGTACAATTTGAAAACAGAAAAAGGAGAATGTATTCATTTGTCTCTGAAAAGTTTGAAAACGTAAAAAGAGTAACCTGACTGCTGTTTGGCGCAGGGTCCCCTGCAGGAGCCCCACATTGCATCACTGTTAGAGAAGTTTGAAAAATACATCTTTTAAAACAGCGTAAAAAATACAGCTGGAAAAAAAAAAACCTTCATCTGTAGTGTACTTTAGTTTTGACTTTGTGTGTGTGTATGTTTTTTTAAAGTCCGTTTTTGTCCGTTTACAGCATAATAAAACATCTGGAGCTGAGTTACCTGTGTTCGTCGCATATACAAAACAAAGAAGTTCAAGTGGAAAAACAATAAACAAAGAGAAGAACCAAACGAGGACAGGAAAGATGGCGAGTGTGGAGGGGGAGGTGGAGGTGGGCATATACGGATATATGGAGACGGACAGACGTGGACACACACACACACGCACGCACGCACGCACGCACGCACGCACACACACACACACACCAGCCAGGGGCTCTGAGATCAGAGGGAACACAGCCATTTCCATTGCGTATATCAACTAGTTAAATATATTTACTCATACATATACTTCTCTCATATACTTCCATACATATATATATATATTTATTTTTATATATATATATATATATATATATATATATATCCCTCCCACAGTGATTCCATAGGTAAATAATAATAATAATAATAATTATAACACACAAGATGAGAATCTTCTATACAGCTTTTTAAAATACATTTTCATTTGGAGTAAAGGGAAAGTCTTAGGACAATTCTGCATCACTTCAGTAGATTCACTGCATTTACAGAGTGCTGCTTTCACTGCACAAACAGAGGGAACCAGCTGATTTCACTGCGTATACGGAAGAAAACGGCTGATTTCACCGTGTATACAAAAGGAAAGCGCTGATTTCACCGTGTATACAAAAGGAAAGCGCTGATTTCAGCTGTATACAAAAGGAAAGCGCTGATTTCAGCTGTATACAGAGATTACAGGGTCACGGATGTTGATTTCGCTGCATATACAGACAGACTGCTGCTTCTAGGCTGAATCCCACAAACCAGAGAGCTTAATAAAATATGTGCTTCTTGAAATCAAAAAGAACAGACGTTATAGAAAGGACAAATAAAACGATATATGCATCTAGGGTAAAGTGAATGATTTTCTTTCTTTGAATAAAAACATTTAAATCTGACAATTACATACACAAGCAAGGATCTACACTAAATAGTCTTTCAAACCTGGTTTTCTTATACATTATTTCAACAATAATTATTAAACAACAATTTTGGTAGAACAAACAAAAATTAACAGTCTTGATTGCATTTTTGGAGTCAATATATAATAATATTAAATAATGAAATGTCTGAAAAAAAAAACAAACCAAAACAAAGAGGTTTAGGGGTCTGCATGGAATCGTAGTTTAGAAAAGCGAAGAAAGTGACGGAGAGGGAGGAAGAGAGGGGCTTGGTTTTTGTTTTGTTTCCACCCAGACCTGCTCTGGGGCAACAGAGGCAGCTGGGGGGCAGTAAGTGCCAAGTCTCGGACCCCATACAGCGTCACCCAGCCCAGCTGCCCGCAGACCCTCCGCTTCAAAACAAACAAACAAACAAACAAAACGATCAAACACACAAACTTGGCCATCAAATTAAATAGACTGATTGTAAATGTACGCACCCCACATACAACCAACAGGATCTAACAAAGCAGATCAACAAAACAACAAATAAACAATGGAATTTGGGAGTCTTTGTCTTTTTTTTGTTGTTTTGTTTTTTTGGAAAAAAAAATATGCAACTTCATACATCCTGATTGACTGTGCATTCAACACACACCTCGCTCATGAAGTCCCGCCCCTCACACTCCGTACCAACGCAACCAGCTCACAAAGGTCCAGGGAGGTGAGTGGACACGGCTCAACTCTACTGCCAGCGCTCGACTAACATGGGAGGTATGTTTGCATGTGTGTGTGTGTGTGTGTGTGTGTGTGTGTGTGTGTGTGTGTGTGTGTGAGTACATTAAATAAAAATAAACAGAAAAACACAATGGCAAAGCATACCTGATAGGCTCTGAAAGCACAACAGTGTTACATAAAGAGCAGGTTAGCATATCCGAGTCGGAGGAGGCTGCCCGGTCAGGAGCCGACCCGGCGCCGCGTCTCGACCTGGGCCAGGCGTGGCCCCGAGTCAGCCCTGCTCCAGGCTGTTGATTATTAACATCATATACAGCTTGTAGGTCCAGTATCTCAAGATAAGCATTACAGCACCAAATGTCTCAGTCATTTGGCAAAAATTCAAGCTTTAAGTGAATGTCAAAATGCTCTATAAAGTGTTACTGTGACGCGTGAGTCATATAAAGCTAGCAATAGTAATTCCCCTTAAAATCTTTAATCTTTTCTTAAACTTTTACTCTTTTTTTATATAAAATGCTTTTTTAGATTATTACTCTCTTTACACTTTTGCTCTAGGTTTCTCTCTCAGCTTGGTTCAGTAGTTTCGTGTGTGTGTGTGTGTGTGTGTGTGTGTCCTGCACTGCCTTGGTGTGCTGTCTGCTTGGCACAGTGGTACAGCCTACATAACTTAATGCATAAATAGGGCTGCACGGCGCTAGCGGCCAAACAGAGGTTTGGATCCAAGACGGGTGCGAGGGAGAAATCATATCAACAAGTAGAATTAGAATCATCGTCATAACAACAAGTAGAATTAGAATCATCGTCATCATCATCATCATCATAATAAAAGGAATATAAAATAATCTGAATTTTCTTTCAGGACAGGACACGCCTCCAACCAAAGAGAAATATACAATCTTCCTGTTGGCAATAGATCCATAACTCTCACTTTAATCTCTCTTTCTTGTGCACTCTTTTTTTCTCTCTCTCTCTCTCTCTTTTTATGTCTTTCGCTCTATGAATCTATCAAAGCAATAGATGTTCAGATTTGACAGAAGTCAAAATGAAACGGAACTTTGGAACAGCAGACACAATACGACAAGAAAGGAAATGACAGATCATTCAGTAAGACCATAAAAACTTTTTTTTTCTTCATAAATTAAATAATTAACATTTCTTTTTTAAGATGATTGGCCTATCGTAACTTAAAACGCTGTACACTGTGAACCGCTAAAGATAAAAATACATCACCAGGAACAAAAACAAAAACACCTGATTTCAGAGATCCGCGCCTTCTCGTCTTACTGTCGTGGGCGGCACGCCGTGTTCCGCTCGTAACATATCTGCACGCCGCGGAGTCCCTCACTACCGAACGCTTTAGGTTTCTGTGTCTCACGCGTACAATAGCAACCATGAGGTTTGGTTAGCACTTTGGAGTTGTTGATTGTTTCCCAGCTATTAGTTTAGTTTTTTTTTTTTTCATATATAAATCTTTGTTTATTTTCTTAGTTAAAAACTTTGTACGTCTTAAATCTTGTTTTGCTTTGTGTATCACATCACGACAGCATTTGGTGATGATGTAAAAATCGTTACGTTGCGCTCAGCGATGTCTCTGCGTGTGTTTCCGTGTGTTAGTCGTCGTCAGGGGTGACGGTGGCCTCCGCGTCCCAGTGGAGCTGCTCGTTGTCATGGTCACCGTCGCCGGGCTCTTCGCCGTCCTCGGCCATCATGTCGTCGTCGGCCTCGAAGTCGTCGTCCTCGCCACGCGACAGCTCCAGCTCCTGCATGGCCTCCTGGGAGGTCTGGTGAGAGTCGGCGCAGTCCACACACACGCCGTAGCGCCGCGAGCCGTGACGGATGCCCACGCTGGCCGCCAGCATGAAGATCTTCTTGCACACCATGCACTTGTACTTCTTATCCTTCTTATGCACCTGCAGTGAGGGGAGGGGACCGGGTCACACGTGGGTGTGTGTGTGTGCACTGCAAAAACTGCTTAGCTAACAAAATCTAACCAAGTGTTATTAATCTTATATCAAAATAAAAAAAACTAGTTGGTATTGTTTTCAGTATAAAGAGACTTACCTAGCGCTTTCTTGTGAAATCATTTGACTTAATTAAAAAAAAAATTGACTTAAGACATCTCATCTTGAAAACAAGCAAATTAGTCTGCCAGTGCGTTAAGCAAATTAGTCTGCCAGTGCGTTAAGCAAATTTGTCTGCCAGTGCATTGAGCAAATTTGTCTTGATAAGACTCTTTAAAATAAGTTAAAGTCTTCTTAAATTAAGTCAAAATGATCTTTTGAGAGGGCGCTAGGTAAGTCTTTTCATACTAAAAACAATACCAAATAGATTTTTTAATCTTAATATAAGATTAATAACACTTGGTTAGAATTCATTTTTTGCAATGTGTGTGTGTGTGTGTGTGTGTGTGACACAGACAGATAACATTTTCACATCACAGAGATTAGAGATGCATTTGTCTTACTAAGAGTGATGGAGGAATGTGTTGTATGATGCGTTGACACACAGAATATGTATAAACTTGGGATGGTGTGTGTGTTTGTGTGTGTGTGTATGCAGTGTTTCCTCTACGTTTATTTCCGCATAGCGGCCCCCCACAGCTTAATTAATACTGCCACAGTATTAGAATCAGGGCAGACACACAATGTAGTTGCAGTTGCTTTTTAAATAATCCTGCGACGCATCCTCCCCTGCTAGCTGCCGCTCACATTGCAATTTAACAATAAGTAGCCTAAACTAATGAGAGGTTATTAAGGCCCGTCCAGTTTCAGTTCACATATTATATATTGTATTGATGTAGCCTATTTGAAGCATTAACTTTCTTCTCAGTGTTTCCTCTTCATTTAGTGGTGCCACTGCTTCAGAATTAGGGCAGACGCAAAATATTGTCCAGAAGAAGGCTAAATGCCCTCCGCTGGCTGCTGAAAATTTGCAATTTAAGAATAAACAGCAATGCTAATCCAAGGTACCTGTCTAGTTTTATTCCATAAATATATTGTTTTTACAGACGGTAGTGGCATGCTCTATCAAGAGCTTTCATGTGCTACGCATCTTTGTCAACATCGCAAAAACTAAAATTTTCACACAACTTGGTGGAAAGGTGTAGCACAGGCTAAGGAAAACCCATTAATTTCTGAAACTGATCGTATTGAACATATTTCTCATATCGTAGTCTATTAGCTCGCTCGCAACAACAGCAAAAATGAAACTGGAGAGAGGATGTCTCCGTGAAGACACCGCTGTTACATTAGATGTGCACTCAATCGCGAATCGACACAGTAAAAAAGCAACGACAGCTGGTAGTAACGAAGGTAAATTGCAAAACTTCCAAAATTGGAAAACATTTTGTATGGACTCGCGGTGATGGCCTAGTAGGCCTAATGTGAATCGAGGACTATAAAGTAAAGGATATTTGCACCAAATAAAGGCAGTGTTGTGGGTTGTATTTCTACAACATGTTGGCACAAAACTGTCATAATCTAAGTAAGCTAAGTGTTTCTCCATTGTCAACGTGAACTACCGATATGTTCGCATTCAAGTGACAATGTGGTTTAATGCATGCCGCCACTGTTAAAAAAAAATCTAGCGGAAACACTGGTATGAATGTATATGTGTGTATGTGTGTGTGTGTGTGTATATAGTGTATGCATGTGTATGTGTGTGTGTGTGTGTGTGTGTGTGTATGTATATATAGAGTATGCATGTATGTGTGTGTATGTATATAGTGTATGCATGTGTGTGTGTGTCTGTGTGTGTGTTTGTATAGAGTATGCATGTGTGTGTGTGTGTGTGTGTGTATATGTATG
>NC_055977.1:1514087-1516587 GCF_018492685.1 Alosa sapidissima | reverse complement strand
TCTCACCAGGGAATGTCTCTTGACGTGCTCTCTGCGTGTGAAGAGCTTTCCACAGATGTCGCAGCTGAAGGAGCGCACGCCCGAGTGGATGATGAGGTGGCGCTTCAGCGTGCGGCGGTGCTTAGCGATGTAGTTACAGTGCGGACACTTCAGCTTATTCAGCGCCACGTCCGACGCCTCTCCTGCACACACACACACAAATGATCAGTGTCGTGTCCTACGGACAGGGCAAGCATGAGCCACTGGCATCAGAGTGTTCGGCTTTGCAGCACTCATGTCATCAGGGCCACATCAGAGCCGGATCAGGGCCACATCAGGGCCACATCAGAGCCGGATCAGAGCCACATCAGCGCTGGATCAGAGCCGGATCAGGGGCAGATCAATAATAAGGGACCGATAAGAAATAACAATAACTGGTAAAATGATGTACTCAAATGGTCAGAAATTACATGACAAATATTTTATTTGGTTGAGTCTAATCAGCTCAAAAGAACAACAGGCCCTTTATTATTACAAATAAAAAAATTGGAATCAAAATGAGGAATTGATAGGAACTTTATGGACTCCAGTTCCGTTAATCAGCTGCTCTAGACTGTTCTGCTGCTCTAGCCTGCTCTAGGCTCTACACCAGCGGTCCCCAAAGGTTCTCTTCAGAGGGCCAGAGTGCTCTAGCCTGCTCTAGACCAGCGGTCCCCAAACGTTCTCTTCCGAGGGCCAGCTCACTATGCCAGGCTCTAAGAGAGGGCCAGAGACTCGGAGTATGTCAGCAACCGTAAATATCTTAATGCTGTGAACATGTTCTCAAACTATGAGAGTTTTATGAAGTGCTGGAAAAACATCTGAAATCACCACCATTCTAACTTTCACTCACTTGGTGAGAACTGTGTGAACTCTGCTGCCTTAGGAACATTTGAACAAGTGAATAAAAGATCCCCGAAAGTCCCAGAAATATGACTTGAATAGAAGTTAGGCCTATTAACAATTAAATGATAAACTTTTAGAATACTTCCGAATACCTTGTTTGCAGATAGGCCTCTAGGTTTCATTAGGTTTTCAGTAGAGCGTCCCAGTGACGCCACTTCCACTTGCCTCCATGGGACCCATCTTTCAAAACATTTGAACGCCAGTCTATGGCGAAAAAGAAATGATTTTCTGGTCCCGGTTGACTTGTGCCTTGAATTACCCATATGATGTTTGTCAATTTTAAAGACAATTTTTCATGTAAAGACATTTGCAGTTTGTTTCGTAACTACTGAATTACAACATTGTGAAAGATCGTAATTCCAACGACTACAAACCCATCAGTCGCGCTAGTGACGTTAGCTCATTCACAGCCACACTAGATTGTACAAGCATACCAGCAACAGATCTTAATTGGGCTTTCCTTGCCGATGAAAATACCATGAGTCAGAGGATTAAACACATCAGGTAAGTTATATTCGTCCATAGACTGTACATTAGATACTGTTGAGTGACATAGCAGGCAGCAAGATGCAACCGTTAACTAGCATAACAGCTAATCTTATCGTTAATTACGTTGGTGACGTACATCGTTCGAGACAAGAGATGTAGTCCACTGAGCGGATTCGCACAAAACCAACATAACTTTTGAAGTCTATCGAACAACAGTACTTTCTTGAGGTGAAAAATTATCTTATAAATTCACACACATCATATGTGAAATTCGTGGCACAATTCAAACTGGACCAAAAAAATAATTGTTATCTCTCCATTAACTCCCGTTCATATTTTTTTGAAAGATAGGTCACTGGTAGGATAGGTCAAGATATAGTCACTGGGACACTCTATGACAAACTCGAAACAGCGCCAAACAACCACCAGTGGACAAAAGAAGTATTACATGTGAACAGTTCTCCAGCTCTAGACTGACCAGAGTGCTGTTAAGGCCTTGCTGTTCTAATGCCTACCTTTTGGAATGTAGAACATACACTAGTCCTGGAATAGAGCATAGAGATCCATATTGGAATGTAGAACATACACTAGTCCTGGACTAGAGCATAGAGATCCATATTGGAATGTAGAACATACACTAGTCCTGGAATAGAGCATAGAGATCCATATTGGAATGTAGAACATACACTAGTCCTGGACTAGAGCATAGAGATCCATATTGGAATGTAGAACATACACTAGTCCTGGACTAGAGCATAGAGATCCATATTGGAATGTAGAACATACACTAGTCCTGGACTAGAGCATAGAGATCCATATTGGAATGTAGAACATACACTAGTCCTGGACTAGAGCATAGAGATCCATATTGGAATGTAGAACATACACTAGTCCTGGACTAGAGCATAGAGATCCATATTGGAATGTAGAACATACACTAGTCCTGGACTAGAGCATAGAGATCCATATTGGAATGTAGAACATACACTAGTCCTGGACTAGAGCATAGAGATCCATATTGGAATGTAGAACATACACTAGTCCTGGACTAGAGCATAGAGATCCATATTGGAATGTAGAACATACA
>NC_055977.1:1481587-1509087 GCF_018492685.1 Alosa sapidissima | reverse complement strand
CGCTCTTCACTGCTCTCTGAGGACCTTTCTGTGTGTGTGTCCGTGTGTGTGTGTGTGTGTGTGTGTGTGTGTGTGTGTGTGTGTGTGTGTGTGTGTGTGTGTGTGTCCGTGTGTGTGTGTGTGTGTGTGTGTGTGTGTGTCCGTGTGTGTGTGTGTGTGTGTGTGTGTGTGTGTCCGTGTGTGTGTGTGTGTGTGTGTGTGTCCGTGTGTGTGTGTATGTAATTTAAGGTAGATTATAATAACCTGATCACTGGTTGGCTGGTACAGACCTTATGTGCTGCTGGACACATGAAACACATTTCCAGCCCTGGGAGCTGGTTGGGCAGCTCACCAATAGAACTGGTGAATCTGTGTTCTACGTACTTTATGACTGACCAATAGAAATGGTGAATCTGTGTTCTACGTACTTTATGACTGACCAATAGAACTGGTGAATCTGAGCGCGTGTACAATTCTACGTACTTTATGATCGTTGGTGACACAGCAGCACCAATAAACAAGCTTCTTCTGGACAGAAGTGGGGACAGTGCTTTAAAGGTGACCTTTATTTGAGGTTAATACACCAGTTGTACACTTTCGCTTTGTGTGTGTCTGTGTGTGTGTGTGTGTGTGTGTGTGTGTGTGTGTGTGTGTGTGTGTGTGTGTGGACCTACCGGCGTTGTCGGACAGGAAGGAGAAGTCCTCGCGTGTGTAGGAGGCGGACGGCTGGACGAACATGCCCTCGTCGAAGCCCTCCTCGGGCTCAGGTTCGGGGGGGATGTTGTAGACGAAGCGCCGCGTGGTCTGCCTCTTCCTGCGTCCACTCCCGGGCTCTGCCTTCACGCTCACGCCCGTGGCCAGCGCCGGCTCGTTCCAGACGAACACCGGGCCGCCCCCCCCCCGCCGCGCCGGTCATCTCCGCCTCCTCCGTGGACTCGGGCGTGTCCGCTCCACCCGCTGCCCCGCTGTCGTTGGCCGACACCTCGCTGGCGTCGCTCGGCTCCTCCTTCACCTGCGTGCTGGCCTTGATGGACAGCTTGGACAGGATGCTGGTGGCCCAGAAGTTGCTGGGCTTCCTGTCCGACCCCCCTCCTCCTCCTCCTCCTCCTCCGCATGTAGTTCCGTCTTTGGCCACCATGCGGCGCTTGTTGTAGTCCACCACCACGGAGTCGGGCGCCTCCTCCTTGATGCTGATGTTCAGGGCGTCCTTGATGAATGCCCGGCAGGACTGCACCACCTCGGTCATCTGCAGGTAGCTGGCCACGGACATCACCTCGATGGCATTCTGACTGGTCAGCAGGAGGTTGCCCGAGTACAGGAAGTCCAGGATGACGGAGAAGCCCTGCACGGCCACCACGTCCAGGTGCGTGACACCGGACTGCTCACCGCCGGACGCCCCGCCCCCCCCCGCAGGCCCCTCGCTACGCGTCAGGCAGTAGAGCGTCTTGAAGTAGCGGCTGCCGGCCACCAGGATGTTCTTGTGGGCGCGGAAGACCTGTCCGCTGACCACGATGTTGACATCGCACAGGATGCCGCTCTTGCGCTGCTTGTCCAGCTCCTGCAGCAGCTGGTAGCAGTAGGAGCTCTCGTCCTGCGGACGTCCCCTCCGGTAGTCCTCACCCAGGTCCACCTCGCCCTGCACCGGACTCTCCACACGCTCCGGGTCCTGGGAACGCCACAACGCGCACACACACACACACACAGCACACATACACACACACACACAGAGAGAGGGGGGGGGGGGGGGGGGGGGGGGGTTAGGGCCGTGTCCACAGGGAACGCCACAGCACACACACCATTTAACCTTTCTTTCTTTCTTTCTTTCTTTATTTATTTATTTATACAGGGACACAAATATTAAGGGTCCAGTAGAATACATACACAAACACACACCAGTGACATACAGCAGGTCTTCACTATATCACTCATAAGCATTCTATTCAGTGGTGTATAGCAGGTCTTATACATATATATATACACACACTAGGGGTGTCACGATTCTCCAAATTAGTGCTGCTGCGATTAGTCGACTTAATCGACCATGAAAATAAGTCGACGGCAATTTTTTTAGTCGAAGAGTCGTTTTACTATTGACCACCTATTTATTTTTGGTCTCCCGTCTCAAATGGCTCACTGTAATGTTATTAACTCTTGAAAAGGACGACTGTCTTTGGATGTTAAACAGGCTACTTAGACTTTGGCAGTCATGTTTTAAACCCTGCTAAGGTCGCAAGTGGAAACGCATGTAGCAAAGCTGCGTGCCTGCCTGCTTTCAGCGCGATTCATTATTAGGCAGTTAAGCGGGGAAGCTTAAGCTATTACGCTAGTCCAGACTCTGACTAATATAGTATTGTGGAAATTGCAATAAATGAAGTGAAAAGAGTGGCTCACGTTGACAACGCAACGTCGTGTCATTTATTCATTCATACAAAACAAAACGTTAAAATGAATATGTCGCTGCCTGTGATATCAACAATCAAGGTGCGCGTTATTTCCCATGTTCAATAAGTCACGATGCATTGGCTATTTTTTAGCGTTCAAGCCAACTGATAAAGTGAGGTAACCTATGTGGTAAGACGCACAAAGTGCCTGTAGCCTACTTGTTTTGAACATGCTGACATTTGCAAGTCCTCAACTCCTGTCGCCTTTCAAAGTTGGCTAGACCATCGTTTCTCAAACTTTAAAATAAAAACAAGAGCACAGACTAATACACTATCTAGCATTGTATTGTATAGTCAAATTTGCATAACATGGCTAAAAGCTATTGTGGCATAATTAAATGTCAATCATGTCAATATTCTTTCCATTTGCCTACCAGTGTATGATGCTTGCATGAGGGAAACATCCAAAAACAATGGCACCCATATAATTGCTGTTGTTTTGAGAAGTATTTATCATGCAACCATGCAAAAGCAATGAAACTATTGTAATTATATTTTACATTGGTAAAGCAGTCCTCTGTTTTCACAAACTTTTTGCACTTTAAACATTGGCTGCTTTGAAGTGCATGTATAACAATGCACATGTATAGCATAATAATAACTGTGATGTGATATAATGATAATTTGATGGGGGGTGGGTTTGTGTAGGTGCCATGATCGGCCCTCAGGTCAAAGAAGTTTGACAAACATTGAACATTGTCTGTGTCCATTGCAACACTGGCATACAAATAAAGTATATCAAAGGTCTGACATTAGATCTGATGGTAGCATTTTAAATGGGTGATTTTTTTTTTTTTACACAATGTTTTTGAACAGTTCACTTAATAAGCTTCAAACAAAAGTAGAGTGATCTATATTTTATGTTTCCCCTTCAGTTGAGTTCAAAATAAAATGGACACAACGAAATAACAAACACTTGATTTTAAAAAAAAAATTAGTCGTTTAAATTAGTCGACTAATCGAAAAATTAGTTGTTAGAAAATTAGTCGTTAGTGGCAGCACTACTCCAAATACTCCATTGGATGTAATTTTTGATTTTAAAGTCACGATTCGATTCGATTTTCAATCTTTTTTTTAATATTACTATTAATGCATCCCTTATGTTATTTACTCTTTTTGGACTTTTCCTTTTCTGTTTCCGGGGGCTTTTATTTTGAAACCGCTTTTTATTTTGAAACCGTTCCAACCGCGAGGTTGTAATGTAAACAGAACTAACATTAGGCTAAAACAGAGACGTGAACATAGTGAAATGAAACAACACAGAATGATAATTTGATTGTTTCAGCACAATCCGAAGAGACCCAAGGTTAGTGTTCATGGAATATGTACTTAACAATGTGCATTTTAAGCCTTAAAGTAACTTTGGACTGTAACTAGATCACCTTTTCACTTGCTAAGTTGAGTAGGCTAAGTTAGTTTTAATTGACGTGAATGAATGAATACTTTCACACCGGTGATTTCAAAGTAGCAAGAGGGGCTTTGATTTCGGTAGGTTGATGTGTATATTTTAACTGGCTGCAGACTAAAATTAGAGGACGCTGCAGTTCAGCACGTGCGTGTGCGTTTGTGTGTCTTGGCATACATGCAGGACGTGACATTGGGGGTGTGGCTGCATCGTCGATTTTACTTTTAAGTTCGAAGTTCGAGATTGAGATGTAATTTCGATCGATTTCGATATAAAATAATATTCCTTATATACACTATACTATATGGGACATTCCAGAATTAGAGGACATTTAGTGTGTCCCCCCCCCCCCCTGATATTTTAAATACTCAAGTCCAAAATAACATAAATGTTCACATAACCTGCGAGTGAAACTGTCATAAAGCAAAACATAATAATCTGCTGGGGAAAAGGGGTTCCTTTACATGATTAAAAACACCGATTAGTTCTGGAACACCCCTTAAAATGGGGTTTTTATCCTGTCCCCGGCTCCTGATGACCAACTTTTAAACCAAATTGAACAGCTAAAATAAGTCTTTAATATATTATCTTTTGCAGTATTTTGTGGATATGCATCTATTGTATCTGTAAAAAAGAATTTCTTTGATTATAACATATTTTGAATACCATCTATTGTGCCAAGAAGTTGTGTCCCCGAATGTGCATGCAACCCTGTTACCAATACCATTTTTGCCTGGCTGATGAAGGGTTAAAATATTATGTCATATTACAAACAAGAAATTACATCATCCAATCATTTTCAAAAAACACTCTTGCAATTTTAATATATTTTCAAACTTTTCGGGATAATTGAGTATGTAAAGCTTAACCACGCAACCCTGTTACTCATGTTTTAAGATTAATGTTGAATAATTAAAATTTTTATTTTCTGTATTTGTATAACCACATTGGTCCTTGACCTTGGTAAAATTTCCCAGCTAGCTTCTGTTCATAAGGTAGATGCTATATTAGCATTAATTCGCAACCCTGTTACTCGGAACCCTGTTACTCTAATTAAAGTAACGGTTAAGTAAAGATTAAGTAAAGGTTATTATCATAGTTATCAGGGTATTTTTTGTTAACTATGATATATTTATATATTTATAAATAAATTTATTTGTATAATTAAACATTATTTACATATTTTAAATAAATTGCCAGAATTTCTTCTGTTAGTACAGCGTCATTGCAGCATAGCGTGCCACAATTCATGTTGAGATTCAATTACAGCTGAAAATAAACAAATTTTGGTTAGATATTTGTGATTATTTGCAATAGATAGGCCTAATATCAGAATTTCTAATGGATTTCTACAGATTTATGATGTTATGACTCAATTTGCAACCCTGTTACAAAAACATTTTTGTTAAAATAAGGATAAATAATGTTTTTTTTGCCATCACACAAAAAATGACATCTATAGTCCTTAGAACAGCTTATGATTATATGCACAATGTATCTGAGTATATTTGAGAATATATACTGGAATTATTAAAAAAACTGTATGTCACTGTTCAAATTGAAGATAATTAAGCCTTTGATAGTTAGTCGAATTAACATATATAATATATATTAACAGTCTTACCTAACTATTCAGTGTAAAATGACTCCCTTTATTGAATGAAAAAGGATTTACTGAAAAATATTTACAAAATATACTTTTTTTCATGCTATTTTGTATTTGTAACAGGGTTGCGTACAAAGCAAATAAAACATATGAGGTGGAAAAAGTACCGTTGATGCCTGAGCTTGACAAATCAACGTCACTTACCAAGGCACTCGCAATTTTGTCCAAACACCGCAACTTTTTCGCAAATTTGACCAATCATCGTAGTTTCACCGTGAAATGTCACCTACCGCAACAGTCCCTCGCGCAGAATATTGAACCAGATGGCACACTTACTTCTGCGCCTTCTGCATATGACACCAAAGACTGCCCTAACGTGTTCGTTCCTCTGCAGTTTTGATGACAATAAATAGAAGGCTAACATTAATGACCTGCTTACTTGCATCTCTCAACCTGGTGTTGCTAACCTACCTAGCCTATGAAAGTAAGTTAATTAAGGCCTACTTGGTTTACTGACATTTGAGTAAGCTATGCAACCCATTGGCAAACGTTTACCTGGATATGTCCTTTTAGCTTATGTCATATTTGCTAGCTTGTGGGCTTAGTTTGAGTAGTGCTACCAAAATAATAGAAATTAATAAAATTGCAAGACATTTACCTCTTCTATGATCCAAGAATGATTTCATTCGAGTTGTTTTTTTAACATTTATTTTAACTAATGACATAGAAGACATTCCCAATTGCATCCACATATGGTAATGCACTATGCAAAAAGTGATTTACACTCGTAGCCGAACACAGTGAGATGCAAGCCTTCCAATCCACTCAGAAATGTAATTAGGCTACTCTCACGTCCTTAAAGTGGCAGGCAGTCAATTAGACGTACACCACCAATGTAATGACATTAAACAGAAGTGTAGTCAAATAGTTTAAATCAATATGAAATTACTAGATACTTACTTGGCTATTAGTAATTATGCAGGCCACAGACTATGAATTATTAAAAAGATATGAACTTAATATGAATTACAAAATATATGAATGTATTGAAACATATGACATGATGCCATCTCTTTAGGTGACTGTCTTTTTTGGACAGTTCTACGAAAGGTTATACTGCTTTGTGAATTACCTCAGTCAACGCATTTTCTCAAATAAAGTAGGCCTACTTTGATTTTCTGCAATCCTTACTGTTTACCTTTGATTATCCTTTTTTAATAAGCATCAAGATTATCAGTGTGATTTTGGTCTTACTAACCTTAATTGCCCTAAATAAAAAAAAGCAACTATTTTTGCAATTTTCACTTCCTCCCGCAATTTCTCCACAAGAAACAGCTAAAAACACCGCAACTTCCATCCAGGCATTTTAGGTCGCAACAGTCTCAAAAAAACTCACAAAATCCTGGAGGGACTGATTTTCTACCTATCCCTTACTGCCACTGGGGGGGAAAAAAAAAAAAAAAAAAAAAAAAAACAAATCCCTACCGACCCATGGCCTCAACTGACAACCAACAGGAACCAACCCTTTTTTTTTATGCCCAATAATAGCAGAGATGGCACAACACTTTGCAAGCTGTATAGCGCTCCTTCCAGCCATGTTTCTGGGCTGTGTCCACAGCAAACTCTCTCACACACACACAGAGGTATGCACTCGTGTACACACACACACACACACACACACACACACACGTGCGCACACACACACGCAGGTATGCACACGTACACACACACACACACACACGTGCGCACGCACACACATAAACACACACACACGCAGGTATGCATGCACACACACACACACACACACACACACACAGAGTGTTAGGGTCGTGTCAACAGCAAACACACACACACAGAGAGGTTTAAAACCGAGTCTAAAGCAAACACACACACACACACACACACACACACACACACACACACACACACACACACACACACACACAGGTAAGGCCCCCGTCCACTGTAAACACAAAGGATGGGATCTGATGACAGCAGCTCTGAGCGGAGAACCGGTTAAGCAGGTTAATGAGGTGCCACACTGTGGGACCAGGCTTTCCAGCGAAACCCACCACTCACACACACACACACTCACACACACACACGCACACGCACGCGCACGCGCACACGCACACGCACACGCACAGTGAGAGAAGTGGCTGGAGGCACCGCTACTACTTCCTCCTCACAGAAGGGTAAAGCACACACACACACACACACACACACACACACACACACACACAAGTAGGACCGGCTGGTACCTAGTGCATTAGTGTGTGTGTGTGTGTGCGTGAGAGTGTGTGCGCGTGCGCGTGTATTTCTGACTCACATTTTTTTTTGAATTGCAAAGCAGATGTCCTAATCCACTGTAATTTATATAGCTCTGGCTTCAGCATATCCACTCTGCCTCCCCCCACTAACACACACACACACACACACACACACACACACACACACACACACACTCCATCCCCCTCCACAAGCTCTTCCACACAGCTGGGTTTTTGCTCCAGCAACTCAGATTAAATCCATTTCTCAGGGGTGGAGGCTGTCCCCCCCCCCCCCACACACACACTACTGCTGGAACTGCTGTGGGATGGGGTTATCCCCCCCCCCCCCCCCCACCCCACACACTACTGCTGGAACTGCTGTGGGATGGGGTTATTCCCCCCCCCCCCCCCCCACCCCACACACACACTACTGCTGGAACTGCTGTGGGATGGGGTTATCCCCACCCCCCCCCCCCCCACACACACACACACACACACACACACACACACAGGGGGGCACGCACTGCTGGAGTAGGGATGGGTTTATTACCAGCCTCTTGGACTGGCTAAGCGGAGGCTGATGTACACACACACACACACACACACACACACGAGGATGTGGAATGGGGTTATTGCGCGCTCCAGCTCTTAGGGCCTGGTGAGGCACAGGCATGGCAGAGAGTGGGCAGGCGGGCAGTGCAGGCCATTACCCCTCACACACACACTCACACACACACACACTCACACCACTCTTTAGCCCTCACACACACACACACACACTCACACACACACACACACACCACTCTTTAGCCCTCACAATGCCAGCTCTCTCCCCAGGGATCAGCCCCACTGCTGCTTTGTGTAGACGACTCTGCTTTTGTGCTGCACTACTCAAAGGCCCTAAATTACACACACACACACACACACACACCACTCTGTACCCGCAGTCACACACACACACCACTCTGTACCCGCAGTCACACACACACACCACTCTGTACAGTCTCTCACACACACACACACCACTCTGTACCCGCAGTCACACACACACACACACACACACACACACACACCGCAGTCTCACACACCTTTTTCACATCCCCATGTGCACTTCTGCACTTCGTCACTATATTGTCTGAGGGAACATGCCGAGACAAATTATTACATCACAGAGAAACACCAATCTAAATGGCTCACATCACAAAGAAAGAGCGTTCTACATTCTCAACTGTGCCTGTCACAATGACACATCATAAATTCCTTACATCACAAAGGAGCAACAGCTAGCGGTTATCGGCAAGCGTGTTGAAAGAGATTTGAAACATTTAAGAATTAGCCTTAAATGACAACTCCCGTCTAAAGTATAAACTTTTGTTGATGACCAAAACGACGTTGACTATTAGTGCAGTCAGTGCATTACCTAAGTTCGGTCTCCACCATCTTGCTAGAAGAAGTCGATTATCGAATGTTGCACTAACTACTCTCAATGTTGATATCAAAGTATTTTTAAAAAAAAACCTTTCTTACACCTACAAATAAAAATCATGTCTATAAATGATGAATGCATGACCCTCTCCTTAGTATCACAGTTCTGGATTGATATTTTGATGATAGCCTTGTCAGTGGCTTAAAATAGCGGTTTACTTTGACGTAGCAAACTTGCCCCGTGGCAATCTATATAATATAATATAATGCTAATTACGCATGCGAGATGTGAGAGAGTGTGTGTGCGTGTGTGAGTGGTGAGGGGCATGCGAGATGCGAGAGTGTGTGTGTGTGTGTGTGAGAGTGTGTGTGAGGGGCATGCAAGATGCGAGAGAGAGTGCGTGTGTGTGTGTGAGCGATGAGGGGCATGTGAGATGTTTTGGGGAGATAAATAAGCACTGTTTGTTTTGGCCAACCGGCAGTTTCAGTGTCTACCGAAGCCTTTTGTTTTTCACAGGAACACTTGTGGTGGGGTGTTTTCAGTGTTTGGTGCCGTTCACCAGCTCTGTGTCTGTGTCTGTGTGTGTCTGTGTGTGTGTGTGTGTGTGTGTGTGTGTGTGTATGTGTGTGACAAAGACAATTCCATACAGGTCCAGGATCAGAGGTCTCTCCTGTTCGCACTCTCTCACACACAGACACACACACACACACTCACACACAGACACGCTCATCCTTTCTCCAGATGTGCCACGTGTAAGTACTGCAGCACAGATGCCGTTGAGAACCCCTCCACTCCGCCCGCCCGCCCGCACACACACACACACACACACACACACACACACACACACACACACACACACACACACACAGACACAGACACAGACACAGACACAGACACACACACACACACACACTTGTCAGGGTATCCAAATGAGTGTGTGGTGACGGGACACTCTGACGTGGCTCTTTTTATTTTTCCCCTAAAATCTATGTGGGTCTGGAGAATAAATCTGTGTGTGTGTGTACGTGGTTGTGTGTGTGTACGTGGTTGTGTGTGTGTGTGTGTGTGTGTGTGTGTGTGTGTGTGTGTGTGTGTGTGTGTGTGTGTGTGTGTGTGTACGCACGCGCGCGCGTGCGTGTGTGTGTGTACGCGCGCGCGCGTGCGTGTGTGTGTGTACGTGCGCGCGCGCGCGCGTGTGTGTGTGTGTGTGTACGCGCGCGCGCGTGTGTGTGTATGTACGCGCGTGTGTGTGTGTACGCGCGCGTGTGTGTGTGTACGCGCGTGTGTGTGTGTACGCGCGTGTGTGTGTGTGTGTGTGTGTGTGTGTACGTGCGCGTGTGTGCGCGTGTGTGTGTGTGTGTACGTGCGCGCGCGTGTGTGTGTACGTGCGTGTGTGTGTGTGTGTGTGTGTGTGTGTGTGCGCGCGTGCGTGCGTGTGTGCGTGTGTGTGTACGTGCGCGCGCGTGTGTGTGTACGTGCGTGTGTGTGTGTGTGTGTGTGTGTGTGTGTGTGTGTGTGTGTGTGTGTGTGTGTGTGTACATGTGTGTGTGTACATGTGTGTGTGTGCACGTGTATTCAAGTCGAGAGGAATGAGATTGTGTATAGGGCCTGAGACTCTGCCGTGTCATTGCTTACATTAGAAGAATTAAAATATAAAACTTCCACAGATGGCTAGGTTTATTCCCTTGCATCTGTTTGATTTAGAGGCCAAATCATCTGACGTATAAACAATAGATTGTCTTGAGTCTGAAGCCTCTCAGACTCTCTCCCTGTCCCTCCCTCCCTCTCTCTCTCTCTCTCTCTCTCTCTCTCTCTCTCTCACACACACACACACACACAGTTCCAGTTCCACACTGAACCGAAAGTCACAGGTGCAGCCAGGATAGAGAACCAGGTCATTTGACCGTGTGTGTGTGTGTGAGAGAGAGAGAGAGAGAGTGTGTGTATGTGTGTGTGTGTAACCACTAGTGTTCCACTTCTGCAGCTCCTACCATACAAGCTTTCATTCCTCCTCTGTGGGTGCTATGACTACAAGCTTCCTTGTGAACCAGTCAACAACACACACACTCACACACACTCACACTCTCAACACACACACACACACACACACACACACTCACACAGGGAGGATCCACTCAGAGAATGCTGCCTGCAGCATGGGTACACTTTAGGGCCGAAACAGAAACAGGGTGACCGCCATTGTCCCCAGACAACAGCCACGGCACTTGTGTTCCGTGTGTGTGTGTGTGTGTGTGTGTGTACCCCTCCCTGTCCCTCCCCACCCCACCCCACCCCATTCCTTTCCCAGATGCACAAACAATGCAGCAGTGTGCTGGCCTGAGGTGTGGGAAGACTACGCCAGCCTCCAGGCCCTGCAAACAATACGCACAGCTCGCTGATGGAGGATTCCTCCCTGCCTCTTCTCTCTCTCGTGTGTGTGTGTGTGTGTGTGTGTGTGTGTGTGTGTGTGTGTGTGTGTGTGTGTCTGCTTGTCTCTTTCCTTAACACTCTCCAAACCCTACAATGACTGCATGTGTAAGCTGTGTGTGTGTGTGTGTGTGTGTGTGTGTGTGTTGCAATCTCTCTCTAAAGTCCGTTGTGCCTGTGTATCTCCCCCTCTCAGACAGCAGCACTACAGTGACTTGGGTTCAGTTGTGGAGGGTGTGTGTGTGTGTATAATGTGTGTGTGTGTGTGTGTGGAGTGACCACAGGCTCTCCAGTGTTCCGGCTCCCCTGGTAACCCCCTCTCTCCTTGTCCGTCTAATTGAGTTAGGCCCTCAGCACAGCTGTGGAGGCCAGAACAGCTTCCTTAGCGTAGCGTAGCTTAGCGCGCTACATCAACAGCGCGCATCTTCCCCTTCGGCTGAGGTCTGATTGATCAAACCGCATCCACGAGGAAGAAAAGAAACTGAGGCCAAATGTGTTTGTGTCATGTCGCCTAATGTGGCTGAACACGAATAAACAATGAGAAGTGTGCTTCTCTCGTTCAACTTGCACGATGATGATGATCTTGCCTTTCAGGACGCTGGCTTAAACCTCACAAAACAAAGAGCATAATGTTGTTGTCCAAAGCCTAAAATGGCATCTTAACGACCTTGTTGCTAAGGAGGAGCCGTAATCCCCACCCAGCGCTTTCGCTCCTAATTAGAGATGGGGGCGGCGAGTGTGTGTGTGTGTGCGGGGGTGGGGGGGGAGGGGGGGAGCGTTCTAAGTCACTCTTATTAAAGTGATCTGTTTTATTTGCCTCAACTGGCCAATTTAAAAGGATTGCACTGATCACACTGATGGGAGTCCTGTCCAACCACAACAGGCCTGTGGTCAGCATGCCAGGACTCCTCCTACATACAAACCCAAACAGATGGATAGATACATCTCCTACATATTCTTTATGTACTTTATGTACCAAACCCAACTGCATATATTATATATAATAATGTTATTAATGTTATTATTTTATATATAAATAAAACATTTTATTATTTTATTATGCTGAGCTTCCCCCAACACCACACCAGGTGTCCTGAATCTAATGAGAGGCCTGTATGTGCCTTTACAAAATTCAGCTGTATTGATCTCCAATTCTGGAGCCGACCTAAGAGTTACAGGTCACGGTGTCACGTGATGCATGGGTTTTAAATCCCCCCTGGTCGTATGCACTCCACTGCACGTAGCGCCCGCGCGGACAACGCGGGCGTCTTAATGAGTGGAAGGTGATTTACACCAGCCTAACGTAGCCGGTGACATTCTGCCATGTATGGATTTTGGGGAGTCATCTAGCACAATGGCTCTAATGTAGCTGCCCTTCAGGGTAGACGGAAAGGTGGAGGAGGTCACTTTTCAAAGCGGAGGGGGTTGGGGATGGGTTGGGTCGGGGTGCGGCTCCCCAATGACTTTAGGGTCAAGCCCATGCCATTGTGTGACCTCTGGCAATCAAGTTAGTTGCCACAGCAACTGGCTTGGGTTGATAATTGCGGTCCGATATGGAATACGCCGCGGGAGAACAATAGTGGCTATTGATGATGAGCCATGTTTAATTGGTCACACATTACACTAATATGATGTTGGATGTCAGGTGACGCTTCCTAGCCTGTCAAAAGGCAATGCAACATTGGTTACCGCCGTTTATGAATCTTTTCCGTGCCAAACACACTATTTGCATTAACACACATCACTGCTAGAATATAATGACATCTACGTTTCTACAGTGGTTGACAAGCCGGTGGCGACTTCAAACCAACAGCTAATCGAGTTACCCTAAGTGCGCTAGCGGTGGTACATTAATGACAAGTAACGCTGACGATAAGCTAACATTGACGTAGCCCAACTTTTAAGTCAACAAAACAAGCAAACATTCTCACTACCCACGAGTATTGTGAATTTTAATGGACAGTGAAGAGGCTGTCCAAATGTAGGGTCCATGAAAATCTAACATAGCTTACTATCAGTGAGAGCTAACCAACGTAACGTTATGCTAACTAAACTCACAACCAAGCTATCCATAGCTTCCTAGGTTAGGATGACGGCTAACGTTAGCTGGCTAGCTGTGGCAGGCTACCTTAGCCTATCGTTACCATTTTGCCTGCTAGCTATCCGAAGAACCAATTCAGTCTAAAATATAAGACATTTTTTGTCCATTTAAGTAAAAAATCCCCATACCGTGTCCACAACAACCACTTTGCAAAAACTTATGCCACTTTGTTGACAGTTACACAGAGCCCCCAAAGATCCCCATACCTGTTTTGTCGGGTCATTCCGCCTGTGTTCCGAGGACAGGTGATGTCTCAGCAGCAAGGCCCGCTTGTAATTCCGACTGCCTTTGACCAGCTCATCGCTGTTGTTAGTGGCAATGTTGTGACACCAGGAACAGGACATAAGTCCAGTCTCTTGGCAGAATTTTAGCCATGGAAATTCCTGTAACCAGGAGCCTTGAAATAGCGAGTGTTTCTGGAGTAGCGTTTGCGGTCTCATTTCTACCCAAGGTTTCCTGACACCCGTTTCCTCCGTATCTCCCCTGCTCCCGGCTTCGCCTTTATCGTCCTCAGATCCCGTGGCACCGGTCCCTAAGCCAGTACGATCCTCCGTGTTCAGGCCGTTCCCCTGTGTCCAAATGCCACCTTCCCTAGACCCGTCTTCTCCGACCGTCACTGTCGTCCAGCCGACCCGGTCTTCTCCACCGTCCCCACCTAGCGAGTTGCCCCCTTCCGGGTCCTCTTCTTCCTCCGCCTCTGGTTCTGTGCTATCACCGACGGACCCCCCACCCTCTACTTTCCCAAGCGATGGTCCTTTTGCCCCCAGAACCCTATCCTCGTCTTGATCTGGCCTGTTCCCGTTCAAATGTCGGTCCTGACAAGCCTGGGCCTCCCAGCTGTTACTGTTGCTGCCTCCGCTGCCACTGGGACCGGTCGCGGCTAATCCACCTCCTCGGAAAGCCAGCGACCTGCGGTTTCTCTCTCCGGACATTTTCTTAATAAATTACAATCTACAGTGTCTTAACAAAATTCTTTCCGGCTAATTAGAAATCCCTACAGTCTATTGATGGTTGCAACGAAGTATTTAGAATTTTGTAAAATCGTTGTTTTTCCGCTTTGGCCTCCTTGCGAGAGTATGTAGGTTATGCGGAAATAAATAAGGGTTTTAAACGCATAATGAATTTCAGGGTTCTATGTGCGTCCGCGCAGGCCCCGCAGAGGTCGAATGGCAACGACTTTCCCCACAATGCATCTCGGCCAGAGTAAGGGGGGTCGTGGGGGCTCGCCTAAAGGAAGATGGGGAGGGGGGTGACGCGGACAGCAAGGGGTCTTTTGTGGCGACTGCACCCTTGTACCGCCTGCTTTTCACCTTTGAAACTGCTCGCCTTTAACAAATAAATCACCCTCTGTCTTTCATACCCCCTACTTTGCGGAGTTAGGGCACTCCGAATTACACACGAAGGCGCGTGTCGCCCGTGTTATGGTAATGAATGGCTGCGCACGGGCAAAGTAAAGCAAGCTATCGCAAGCAGAAACAAGCATTTGATCATTTATTTTCAAAAACATAACGTTGCCTTATTTAAAGTGTAATGATTATTGTTCAATATATGTATTATTTATTTTTAAGGATAGTTAAAAAGACCAGGAGTTATTGGATAATAGCATTCTCATGATGATATAGATCTATGTATGTAGACCAATACCTTACCAAAGGTCTAAGATATTGTTCCAATTTACATAATCATGATTAGGCTACTAAAAAGATAATGCATGTTTTACTTCGCCTGCTCTCCATATTTTGTCCAGTAGGTGGCGCTCTTTATCTCGCACTCATCACGGATGTAAATGGAATTGTCAATACCGTGGATGTCGGTGTCTAGTTTCCAATTGTAGCCTGTAAACAGGGAGGATCATACCGTCAGGCCACTAATAGTCGGGGTGTTAAGTCCTGCTAGTGTCATGTCTAAATCCACAGAAGGCAATTGAGATGCCAGGGTGCTCAGTATCCAGGGTGACTAATGGTTTGTTCTATAATGATAGTCTATGTATGGGCGGCCCATACATACTTTATACAAGATTTTGGAATAACTATATAAACAATATACAATATAAATATAAACTAGGCCTGCATTGTTTATCGAATGTTTGTAAGTTAAAATACTTGCTACTTGAAAACCGATATTTTCCAAATTCCATTATTCCAATAGCCTATTGCACACTTATGCATTAGTCTAGTATACTCGCACCCATAAATACATCAGGCTAATAAACTCTATATTGTATGTAAGAAGAAAACACAGAATTAACGTAATAATCTGTTAAAAGACACGCACTTCATATGGAACTTTAGAGAGACTAGGGAGAACAAAGTAGACTATAAAATAGAAGAGAACCAGGCGTCAACAGAACCACGTGCTTCTTTCTGTTTACATTTTTACGTGCCGTGCGCAGTGACGACACACGGGACCCCACCCCACTTCAGAGCAGCCTGGCAGCGTGTACGAGAGCCCGAGATTGCTGGAGAGAGCTGAGAGAGGACCTGCAGTCTGGAGCTAGACACAAGTGAGAAGAAACAGAGTCAACGTCAAATCGAAGATGGAGGACGCCGATCAAGGTAACCGAGCCCATTTCTCGTGCAGATTGTGCATTAGGAAATCCTGAAACTGCTTCGGCTTTGCCTCTCGGAAAAGTTAGGTTAGCTAGTTAGCTTCCGGCCAATTGGCTGTAGATGTCAACAGCTGCTCCCTGTGCGTGCAGTGTACCATCATGATGATGATCGAATCCGAAAGTCTAACATTTCAACTGTAACGCTCAGTGATTCAGCATCCTTTTCTTTTTTCATGTCACTAGTGGCTTTCAGGAAGTTTGGATTCGAATAGCCTGATTGCCACGCCAAAATCTGTGGATTGTGAGTCTAGTGCTTCTAACAAGTTTCTTTTTTACTTTTGGGCATTGTAACTGAATGGATGCTAGAAGTCACATGCTATGTATGTTGTTTAATCTTCATCGAATGACACTGTGTTGCGTCAGCTGTTCATCACGTTAGATGAATGTCACGTTTCCTGTAGCATAGTCGCGAGCTATTGAGGCATGTAGCATATGTTTCAGACAGTGTTGTGAAGTTGCTTCTATTTTGAAATAACACGGCGACTTTTAAAGAAATGTTTTGTTTTCAAAATAAGTTGCTGCACTGCCTTTTATGTCACATCAAAAGACTTGCCAACATTGTTCCTCATCCTTTGAGTACTTCCTCTCATTATGGGCCCCATGCGCTGTGCTCCGCATCAGGATCTGTCCTTAAAGAATCATGTCGTCGCCCTCAGTGTGTGTTTAACAGGTTGCATAGATCTGGGATACTTTGGTGAGGATCGGTACTTATGTCTGGAATCGCCCGTTTGTAGATAAAGAGTGTCAGGTCAGACAGTCCTGACTCTGTGACCCTTGGCTTCCTGAAGTGTGTGTGTGTGTGTGTGAGGCAAATAAGATTGGAAACACACATCTTTGTGCGGAAATTCACGGACCAACACACTCTCCCTCATACACACACCACTGAGTCTAGTGCAACTCGACCCAATAGCTGAATTGGCCAACACACACACACACACACTTTTAGTCTCTCTCACACATACAGTATGTAACAGAGGTCTTAATTCGTCCGCCACTCACGGCCCGCAAAAACCCGCCACCTCAACATATACCGGCATGGGAGTCAAACACTCCAACCACTGAGCGCGCACACACACACACACACACACACACACACACACTTTTAGTCTCTCTCACACACACATACACACACACAGACACCACTGAGATTAGTGCAACTGGACCTAATAGCTGAATTCTTTTCTCTGCACATTCACTCCCCCACATACTTTTACACTTCTACACTTTTACGCTCTCTCTCTCTCTCTCCCTCTCCCTCTCCCTCTCTCTATCTCTCTCTCTCCCTCTCTCCCTCTCCCTCTCCCTCTCTATCTCTCTCTCTCCCTCTCTCTCTCTCTTTCTCTCTATTTATCTATCACTCACTCACTCACTCTGTGCCATGTGTGGACACACACACACACACACACAGCTATACACACTTTCTCTCTCTGTCACAAATATGTTATATGTATTACTCTATCAGATATATTAGATATAGTTTCAAAGTCTGGGTACACAAAAAATATACTCACACACACACACACTCACTCACACACATACACACACACTTCCATCGTTCTTACAGAACTGCCATCTGCTGACTGCTCATTTTGTTCACCCACAGTTTCCTGCATCTGGCTCTCTCACACACACACACACACACACACACACACACACACAAATCTGTTCAACTTGTAGTGCTAATGCTCAAACATCCACCTGTTAGAGTGGAAGTGGAGTTGAAGAGTGAAGAGTAGAATGCACACACACACATACACAACTCACACACACACACACACACACACACACACACAAATCTGTTCAACTTGTAGTGCTAATGCTCAAACATCCACCTGTTAGAGTGGAAGTGGAGTTGAAGAGTGAAGAGTAGAATGCACACACACACATACACAACTCACACACACACACACACACAGAGTCTACCTCTAGAGTAGAATGCACACACACACATACACAACTCACACACACACACACACACAACTCACACACACACACACACACACACACACACACACACACACACACACACACACACACACACACACACAGAGTCTACCTCTAGAGTAGAATGCATTCACCTCCATATTTGAGCCCAGACTGATTTCACACTCTGACATTGGTGCTGGGTCTGAGCTCTCTCTCATTCTCCATCTCTCTCTCTCTCTCTCTCTCTCTCTCTCTCTCTCTCTCTCTCTCTCTCTCTCTCTCTCTCTCTCTCTCTCTCTCTCTCTCTCTCTCATTCTCTCTCTCCCTCTCTCTCTCTCTCTCTCATTCTCTCTCTCATTCTCTCTCTCCCTCTCTCTCTCTCTCCCTCTCTCTCTCTCTCCCTCTCTCTCTCATTCTCTCTCTCTCTCTCTCCCTCTCTCTCTCCCCCCCCTCTCTCTCTCTCCCCCCCCCTCTCTCTCATTCTCCTTCTCTCTCTTTCTCTCCCCACCCCTCTCTATCCCCCTCTTCCTCTCACCTGCTCTCTCTCTCTTTCCCTCTCTCATCTGTCCCTCAATAGCTCCTCCTCCTCCTGTGGGCCCTCAGGCGTTGATATGTGACCACAGGCCGTCGTTTAGCAATGCTCCTGCCCTCCCACCACCCAAAGCCACACGTTCACACACTGTGTTGCAAGACTCCGGCCGCAACAGCAGTTTTCAAAGCGCTGCTCCCAGTGTCGTGCCGTGTTGCTGTCTGTCTGTGTAATTAGGAACAGCACCCAGGCAGCCCTAGAGTGCGTAGCCACATGAAGCAAATCTCTGTGTCAGAAAGATCTCCATCAACAGCTCGGAGTCCTCACTGTGGACAGATTCCGCAGGTAGAAGGGAAGGTTGTTCTTCTAGTGCTGTCATGGCAACAAAGGAACATTTTGAGTCATGTATAGCAGCAGGCTCAGGTAGAGAGAGAGAGGGAGAGAGAAAGAGAGAGAGAGAAGCCATTGTGAATCAACCATAGTTATATCACATTCATCAGGAGAGAGAGAGAGAAAGGGAGGTGGAGAGGGAGAGAGAGAAAGGGAGGTGAAGAGAGAGAGAGGCCATTGTGAATCAGCCATGGTTATATCACATCAGTGGAGCGGTTTCACATAACGCTGGTGAAACTGGACTCAGGGCAGGTAACAGAGACAAACCGAAGAAGAGGATCATCCCGGGGGGGGGCTTCAGGTCAGACGGTGCTAGGACAGCGGCCGTAAACACCTTTGTGTCTCTGGCGAGTCCGAGTGCCCTGCCCTGGTGCCCTGGTTTGTTGGTTCAGCGCGCAGCAAAGAATGCTCACAGCGCTCAGAGCACCGTGGCAACAACAGAGAGGAGTGTCTGCGCGTGCGTGTGTGCATCTGGAGCTGCTATAGAGTAGAGTATAGAGTAGGGTATAGAGTAGTAGAGTAGGGTATAGAGTAGGGTATAGAGTAGGCTAATGAGTAGAGTATAGAGTAGAATATAGAGTAGGGTATAGAGTAGAGTATAGAGTAGGGTATAGAGTAGAGTAGGCTAATGAGTAGGGTATAGAGTAGAGTAGTAGAGTAGGGTATAGAGTAGTAGAGTAGGGTATAGAGTAGGGTATAGAGTAGGGTATAGAGTAGGCTAATGAGTAGAGTATAGAGTAGAATATAGAGTAGGGTATAGAGTAGAGTAGTAGAGTAGGGTATAGAGTAGTAGAGTAGGGTATAGAGTAGGGTATAGAGTAGGGTATAGAGTAGGCTAATGAGTAGAGTATAGAGTAGAATATAGAGTAGGGTATAGAGTAGAGTATAGAGTAGGGTATAGAGTAGAGTAGGCTAATGAGTAGGGTATAGAGTAGAGTAGTAGAGTAGGGTGTAGAGTAGGGTATAGAGTAGGGTATAGAGTAGGGTATAGAGTAGAGTAGAGTATAGAGTAGAGTAGGGTATAGAGTAGAGTAGAGTATAGAGTAGGGTATAGAGTAGGGTATAGAGTAGAGTAGGATATAGAGTAGAGTAGGGTATAGAGTAGAGTAGGGTATAGAGTAGAGTATAGAGTAGGGTATAGAGTAGGGTATAGAGTAGGGTAGGGTATAGAGTAGAGTATAGAGTAGGGTATAGAGTAGGCTAATGAGTAGGGTATAGAGTAGGGTATAGAGTAGGGTATAGAGTAGGCTAATGAGTAGAGTATAGAGTAGGGTATGCTAATGAGTAGGGTATAGAGTAGGGTATAGAGTAGGGTATAGAGTAGGGTATAGAGTAGGCTAATGAGTAGGGTATAGAGTAGAGTAGGGTATAGAGTAGGGTAGGGTATAGAGTAGGGTATAGAGTAGGGTATAGGGTATAGAGTAGGCTAATGAGTAGGGTATAGAGTAGAGTAGGGTATAGAGTAGAGTAGGGTATAGAGTAGAGTAGGGTATAGAGTAGAGTAGGGTAATGAGTAGGGTATAGAGTAGAGTAGGGTATAGAGTAGAGTAGGGTAATGAGTAGGGTAATGAGTAGAGTAGGGTATAGAGTAGAGTAGGGTAATGAGTAGGGTAATGAGTAGGGTATAGAGTAGGCTAATGAGTAGGGTATAGAGTAGAGTAGGGTATAGAGTAGAGTAGGGTATAGAGTAGGGTATAGAGTAGGCTATAGAGTAGGGTATAGAGTAGAGTATAGAGTAGAGTAGGGTATAGAGTAGAGTAGGGTATAGAGTAGGGTATAGAGTAGGGTATAGAGTAGAGTAGGGTATAGAGTAGAGTATAGAGTAGGCTAATGAGTAGGGTATAGAGTAGGGTATAGAGTAGGCTAATGAGTAGAGTATAGAGTAGGGTATGCTAATGAGTAGGGTATAGAGTAGGGTATAGAGTAGAGTAGAGTATAGAGTAGAGTAGAGTATAGAGTAGAGTAGGGTATAGAGTAGAGTAGGGTAATGAGTAGGGTAATGAGTAGGGTAATGAGTAGGGTATAGAGTAGGGTATAGAGTAGAGTAGGGTATAGAGTAGGCTAATGAGTAGGGTATAGAGTAGGGTATAGAGTAGAGTAGGGTATAGAGTAGAGTAGGCTAATGAGTAGGAGTAGGCTATAGATTAGGGTATAGAGTAGGCTAATGAGTAGGGTATAGATTAGGGTATAGAGTAGGCTATAGAGTGCTATAGGGTGTGTGTGCTTGTGTGTGTACTGTGTGTGTGCTGTGTGTGTGTTGGTCTGTGTGCTGGTCTGTGCTGTGTGTGTGCTGGTCTGTGCTGGTCTGTGTGCTGTCTGTGTGTTGTCTGTGTGTTGGTCTGTGTGCTGGTCTGTGTGTGTGTTGGTCACTGTGCTGTTGGTCTGTGTGTTGTTGCGTGTGAGTGCAGTAGTGTGTGTGTGGGGGGGTGGGGGTGGGTGATTGGCGTGAGGGCCAGTGGCTGATTGATTGTGGTTATTAGATTACACAGAGGCATACAGGCTGGAGAGCCAAGGCCTCTCTTCAGAGGAAGCCCCACCCCCACCCTAAGCACTCGTTCTCCTTTGACTATGCACGGTGCACCAATACTACAAAAGCATCGCAATACCCTGAAATTAGAAACGTCACAATACCTAGTTTTTATTAGTTTCGATATATACTTTTAAGAATGACAGTCGGTCCTTCTCGTAGCCCAGCCATCACCAAATGGCGGGCCGCGGTCCGAGTCCGGACGTGACGTGATCCTATCCGGACCCAGACCATAATAGCCTAATTTAGATTTTCACGTAAGATTTCAAAGCTGCGCTAAATGTTTCGTTGGTTAGGATAACAGCATTTACTTCAGGAGCTTCAGGAACCATCATTTCGCTTGCTGCTACTCAGCCAGTGAAATCTGTGAATTCTGATAAAGTCGAGTCAGTGAGTAAAGTAGCCTACTATGGGGAAGAGACTGATAGCCTGAATCGAGCGAGGAGAGGAGACGGGACGAGAAACAATCAGATGGATATCTAAGTTAACGATAAGTAAGTTGTTTTCAAATCATCGATTGCTCAAAGAGGAGAAAGCTAGACAGCGAGAACAGAGCTTTATATAACGATACGGGGGCAATACCACGCAAAACTGTCACGTCCGTAACGCCAACTAAATATGGATGTGGCAGTTTTGCGCGGAATTGCCCTGGACCTCTTCTATATATTCTGAGACAGGCGATTTTAAGCGCCAATTTAAAGCACCTCGACTAGACAAAGCATATATTTTGAGCAAGCATAGGGTAGGCTAGGCCCATTCAACAGTGAACTGAGAGCACAGAATATTTTACGATTTAAGAAGGCAATATGATTGATCCACCACAATCTAGTTAAGCCTACATGCATTCACTGCCCAACAACGTGATATTCCTGGGTTTCCAGGATTTCGGGTCAACATAAAAAAAACTAAAAAAATTAAATTAAACTTGCTGATTAATGGGTTCAAGGAACCAGCTGTGGAATATCCATCCTTGTCTCAGCTCAAATTTTATTTGAAGTGCACGTTAAGATCTTAAAAATAGCCAAGGCTACTCAGTTTTTCTCCCCAATTAGGCTACTCTTATCTTGCCTTATTTTTCCTCATTTCCAATGTTGCCTTTTAGGCTACTTATTTTGTTTCACATTAAACATTAGGCCTAGGCCTACAATCTTCTATTTCTTGAATTTCCCTCTTGAGGATCAATAAAGTATCTATCTATCTATCTATATATCTATCTATCTATCTATCTATCTACAACTAGGCTCCATCCATCCATCCTAATATTATACATGGCCTACATATACATAGCCTAAACACGCACGTTAAACATTATGATGCTCCGGACCTTTGCTTGAGGAAATTTACCGGAACTGGACCTCGCCAGAGACTTTCTAATGTGGAGACACAGCACTCAAAAAATACTCCATAGAAATGCATGGGGCTAGTTTGTCACGCCAATATGGCCGTTGTCTACACATATCCCACCCCTTCCTCGGCAAAACGTCGACATGTGAATACATTGAGCCAATCATGTGGTGTGATGTGAATACATTGAGCCAATCATATGGTGTGTTGTGAAGACATCGTGCCAATCATGTGTTGTGATCTCGCCGCTGGAGCAGATTGGTGTCGTGTCGCGTTGGTATATGGCCGCCGAGTGGAGGGACTTGCCTAAAAGGACTTTGACCTCGCTGAAGATTAATTGAATACCCCTGTCGTAGCCTATGTGTCTTTTCTCCTCACATACACACGCAGCTTTTAACCTGCAGCTGTCATGTGATAAGTAGCGAGACATGGCTGCTAGTTTAAGTGATGCTGTGGCCGAACAGCACCAAATGATAGTAGGCTAATGTTAATGCTAATGCTAAAGTTGATTTGCTGACTTGCACCTCTCAAGGTTGTGTTGCTAACCTACCTAGGCTATGGAATTTAGTTAATTTAGGCCTACTGTTGGATTTAAGGCAAGACAAGGCAAGGCAGATTTATTTATCTAGCGCATTTCATACAATAAGAGCATTTCAATGTGCTTTTACAGATGCTAAGGAACAGTTTATCAGAAAAAGATAAAAAGTTAAAGCAAGATGAAGAATAAAATATAAATAGAAGAACAAATGCTGGGTAGAAAACAAGGGTAAAAGATAAATAGTCAAATAAAGGATAAAAAGAAGATAAAATCCAAAAGATTAGAAATAAATAGTCAAATTCAAGATAAAACAAACAATAATAAAAATAAATAAATAAATAACTTTTTAAAATTGAGTAATATGCATCATTAAAAAGCTTTGTCTTAAGTCTGTTTTTAAAAACAGAAACCGTTAGAGCATCTTTAATTTCATAAGGTTGTCTGTTCCAAAGTTTAGCTGCATACACACTAAAAGCTGCTTCACCACATTTGGTTTTAGTGGTGGGCTCCATTTAAAGTTGTTTGTTTTGTGACCCGAGTGGTTTATTTGGGATATACTGTTTAAACAGGTCGTGTATGTAATTTGGGCCAATGCCATTAAATGCTTTAAAAACAAGAAGTAATACTTTAAAATCAATTCTGTAACTGACATTTCCGAAATAAGCTACACAACCGATTGGCAAACTTTTACATCTGGAGAGAGTTCCTTCTAACTATCCAGTTAGCTCACATGTCATGTCTATCATTAATGTAGTGATTACCAAAATTAACCAAATTAACATGGCAAGACTCTTCTATGATCCCAGAAAGATTTTCTTCGACTTGTTAGTTTTTTGAACATTTATTTTATCTAATGACATATCCTCGCCATACTTTTTTGTGGGGTCACCAGACAAAAAGTTTAAGAACCACTGCTCTAGGACAAAGCTTCTGAAAACAGCTTGGCATTCAATGAGTTAAGTCACATCCACCACAAATAGGAATAATTGCTTATTAAAGGCCCATTAAGTCACATCCACTACAAACTATTCACAGGAATAATTGCTTATGAAAGGTGCTCTAAGCGATGTTGGGTAACGTCACTTCTGACAAACAGACCAGAGAGCTCCTCCCCCTTCCCTTCTGTGCAATTGAAACTCTCCTAAATGTGCACATCGTTGGTGATTGGCTGAAAGAGTTTATGTTTTTACCGACCAAGTTTAATCGACCTCGCTAGCGCACTCAACATGCTACCGCACTCAACTTGCTACCGCACAGCACTCGCTAGCGCACTTGCCATCCGAGGTGCTGCATGTTGCAGGCTTGGACAGCGCGGTCAACACAACGCAGGTTACATTGACTTATCACCAATTATGTGGCAGTGCACTCAAGCCTTTAAAACACAGCTTTGGTTTTCATTCACTGTGTGTGTGTGTGTGCGTGTGTGTGTGTGCGTGCGTGTGTGTGTGTGTGTGTGTGTGTGGAGGGCCGAGTGAAGACTGCACAGATGGTTATTATCTGTGTACCAGGTGAGCTATTTTTAGTGCAGGTTTTCCATGAGGCTGTGAGGTGTGTGTGTGTGTGTGTGTGTGTGTGTGTGTGTGTGTGTGTGTGGCCAGTAAAGCTCTGGGGTTGGCCCACAGGCTGCCATGAGAGGTGTGTGTGTGTGTGTGTGTGTGTGTGTGTGTGTGTGTGTGTGTGTGTGTGTGTGTGTGTGTGTGTGTGTGGCCAGTAAAGCTCTGGGGTTGGCCCACAGGCTGCCATGAGAGGTGTGCTGCTGCTGACCACCGTCAGATCTCACACCGGGGCCAACTTGAATGAGATGAGCTAGATAGACAAATTCCAGCCAATGAAATGTCCCGGCCGCTCACTCACGATCACTTGACCCGGCCGTTCACTCACGATCAGTCCAGGGTGGTGGCCGGTCCCATGATTCTTGTTTTTGACGCAGTCATGTGACACAACGTGTCTGGAATCATCTCCTAATTGATTAGATGCTGCGTCTTATTACCCACTTAGAAGCCCTCTTCACCTCCTCTCTCTCCATCTCCCTCTCCCTCTCTCTCTCTCTCTGTCCCTCTCTCTCTCCCTCCCTCTCTGTCCCTCTCGCTCCCTCTCCCTCTCTCTCTCTCTCTCTCTCTCTCTCCCTCTCTCCCTCCCTCTCTCGCGCTCTCTCTCTCCTTCTCTTTTCTTGTTTATTTCAGCCTTTTGCAGCTTTAGTTGTTTTTCATGTCATAGCGAGGTTAAATCTGAGGCATACTGTCCCACATTTAGCATTACGGACAAATGGAACTTTCAAAGAAAAGTGAGGATTCCCAGAGGATTCCCAGGAATGAATACCCCCCACCCCTCCCTTCTCTGTCTCTCTCTCTCTCTCTTTCTTTCTTTCTTTCTTTCTCTCTATCTCAGATTTTAAATTAAGATGTAAAAAAGCTTTATTGGCATGATGATAATAATAAATATTATTATACCTTGGACTTATATAGCGCCTTTCATGGTACCCAAGGTCGCTTTACAACACATGGATGGGGGGGACCTCACTAGTAACCACCAATGTGTAGCACCCACCTGGGTGATGCACGGCAGCCATTATGCACCAGAACGCTCACCACACACCAGCTTGAGGTGGAGCATGAGGGAGTGAATGAGCCAATCACACGGGGGGATGATTAGGAATTTAGCCAGGACACCGGGGAACCCCCTACTCTTTACGATAAGTGCCATAGGATCTTTAATGACCACAGTGAGTCAGGACCTCGGTTTAACGTCTCATCCGAAGGACGGCATCTCCTACAGTGCACAGTACAGTGTCCCCGTCACAGCCTGTGGCATTGGGATCGATCTTTTTTTTTTTGTGCCACCTACTGGCCACCCACCAACACCACTTCCAGCAGCAACCTAGTTTTCCCAGGAGGTCTCCCATCCAAGTACTAACCAGGCCCACACCTGCTTAGCTTCAGTAATTCAGCTAAGACAAGGTATCCATTGGTCTGGCTGCTGGATGATGTAGTGGTAATAATAATAAAACATAAGTATATTAATATTAGTAACAATATAAGTAGTGGTAATACTAATCATAACACATTATATGTATGGTATATGATGATGGTACTTAAAAGGACATTCCATGAAATAGCAAAAAAATAGTAATAAATAATAGTATGCAGCATGTGTGACATCATCATCCTCTAATGCTGATGACCAATCATCTTATAATGCTGATGACCAATCATCATCCTCTAATGCTGATGACCAATCATCATCCTCTAATGCTGATGACATCATCATGTTCTAATGTATCCTTATGCTGTAAGGGGAAGTGTCCAAACACAAGCTCATATCATGTTTCAATCAAGACTTTACACAAGCTATTTTTATTGTTTTAATATTGAACTATTCCACAAATAAAGCTGTGAAAAAAATGTAGGCACAGTGCGTACAGGATTACGGCTGGCGGCGCCAATGTGACCACCAGATGTGTGTGTGTGTGTGTGATCTCCATTTCCTCTTGGTGCCACTTCCCTGAGCCCTGGACAGGAAGTGGCCTGGCGGTGGACTTGGGCCCGCAGCGCATCAGCTGGCCATCGCAGGGGTCGGTCACATGGTCCACCGCTGCCACCCGATTGGCTGAAACAGGAAGTGCACACAGGAATCTTAGGAGCAGTCTCCACGGTTACAAGAGCTGTGCTCATGTGATTCACAGTAGCAACCTGAACACGCCCAAAGTGACCAGATGAGTCACAGTAGCAGCCTGAACATGCCCAGAATGGCCATGTGACTCCGAGCGCCGGCCTGAACGTGCTCATCGGGTCATTAGGTGGACCTGGCAGGCCGGGCGAGTCAGACATAAACAAGTCCGGCCTGTCCGTTTACTCGTTATACTATGGAACAGCATACCTCTGCACACTCCTACTCCCCTCCTTTGTGTGTGTGTGTGTGTGTGGTGAAATTAAGGCTGTGTGTTCTGGCAGAGGTGTGTGTGTGTGTTTGTGTATGGTGAAATA
>NC_055977.1:1476587-1479087 GCF_018492685.1 Alosa sapidissima | reverse complement strand
CTACACGTCGCCCTTTAACTTTGAGCAGGGGGTCAACACTCGCTACCTCTACCTCTACCCTCACCTGAGCGACACGCCGCCAGACTCACCTGCTCCCTCCACCAGAGGTAACACACCCCTGTGAGTGTGTGTGTGTGTGTGTGTGTGTGTGTGTGTGAGGAAGAGACGGAGATGGAGATTGTGTGTACTGGTTTGGGTGTGATGAAGTCATTGGTAGATCAAATCAGGAAGCTAAGAGGGTATTTGTGTGTGTGTTTGTGTGTGTGTGTGTGAGAGAGAGAGACTGAATTGCACGGAAATGAAACGGAAGAACCTGAACTGAGATACTGTTAGAGAATTCTTAAGATTGTTCCTTCAGTGTTCTGTTTGTCAGTGCTGTCTGTGGCTAGGCAGTGATGTTAGCACATAATGATGTGTGTGTGTGTGTGTGTGTGTGTGTGTGTGTGTGTGTGTGTGTGTGTGCGTGTGTGTTTGTTTATCTTTATCAGAGCTGTCTCTGGCCAGGTAGCGATGTTAGCAAAAGCATAACAGTGGGATACTCGAGGACCAACCTGCAGACTTGGAGCTAGTTGGGGGCCTGTTTAAAAAGACACATTAAACAAGCATACTGAAATAGTGAAGAGGAAATGGCAGACTACTCCCAGTGCATTGTGGGAAGGTGGATGCCCCCCGGAAGCCCTTTTTAATCCTCCGAATATTCACTGAAAACAATAAGGCTCGATAATTAGTTAATTGCAGTGAAAGCAGTAAGGCTTGTTAATTAATTAATTACACTGAATTAGTAACGCTAAATTAATTAGACTTGTTTATGAATTAGCTGACTAGATATGCTGCAGTGGTGTGCATTGTTGACAAACAAGACTGTTATTTATGACCCATGACACAGGAATCATAGCACATCAACATGTGTACACACACACACGCACCCGCACGCACACACACACACACACACACACAAGCAGACACACACATGCACAAACACACACACACACACACACACACACACAGACACACATGCACACATACACACACGCACACACTACACTTTTTTCTAATTCTAATCTATAGTGATGATTTTTAGATGTGCAATAACTGGAAAAGGCGTCATCATTAGTTAGGGTGGTATTGGTGCAATTGCTATTGAAATGTTAAAACCCTTCTAATCGAGCATGGGCTTCAGGGAGCTAAGCCAATCAAAAAACAGACCTGTTTCAAAGACGTATTTTGGCAGGGGCGGAGCCAGACATGTGAAACATTGGGGGCTTAGCCCAGTGTCACACACAGGAAGGCTGGGGGGGGTCCGGGGGCATGCCACGGCAGAACATTTTGAAAAATAACCCCTTAAATAATGACTTCTAGTGAATTCTGTGTAAAATAATGGACACATTGAGACTTTAAAAATGTGAGACTCAAGGTATCTGACTGGCACTTTGGGTCTTTCAAGAGGGTTCTATCATAGCCATATCTGATCAGCAGGCACTTAGTTAATTAAGCATTTTTAATGAGTTATGGTTTGTATATTATAGGCTAGTATAGTATGCTGAGATAACCCTGATGGGATGCTACCTTGTCTCAATACATTTTTACTTTGAACTCTGGCCAAAGTAGCCTTATGGTCAGGTTAGCACAGCCCCACACATTGTGAACCCACTTATTATAATGTTCAGTGGAACACAGGAAGCTAAGTTTAATCCAGGGCTTAACATTTATTTCACAAACTGAAATTGCATTGATAATGTTTGTTGTTTTGGTATGAAGCATCTTTTACATAATGAATGCGCACTCTAGAAAGTGAAAGTAGCCTAACCAAGGCCTACTATGTCGGCCTACTATATCGTTGTTTTGGTATGAAGCATCTTTTACGTAGCCTAATGAATGCGCACTCTAGAAAGTGAAAGTAGCCTAACCTAGGCCTATATGCGCTGTGTCTGAGCTGTCTGTGCACGTCCGCAATTGATTACGTTCCTCAAATAGAACACATCAATCGCATGGTATTTTTTGCCCTAAAATGCATGAAACATGCAAGTTCAAAATCCCGCCGGTAGCCACGTTACATCTCCGTTTCATATTTGCCCACTAGCCTACAATAAATGAATTGAACCAACTCAACTGACAACAGGTAAATCTACCGATTCGGTCATTGAGACTCTATGAATACAGTACAACAAACATTCTGTCTTTCTGAAGTTTATTTTTGTATTCCGGGGTACAGTAGCCGAATTGCCTAATGTCTTGACAATAGTTTTTCTTACCGGCTTGCTGTTTAAACTGACTGCGCCGCTCTGAACTTTCCTGCCAGGTTTATGACGTAAACCGCTACATTGGCTCTGGCATTGCCTAAACTCGTGTGGGAAATCAGATTATCTGGGCTTTGAACGTAAGGGATATTTGCTCAGTAATAGTAGCCTACGTTTTGTAACATTTATAGAGAAACCGAGGGGAAGTTAAATTAGAAATTAGAATCGTTGGAAATTGAAAACACGTACAAAAAAAAGATTCG
>NC_055977.1:1443222-1466110 GCF_018492685.1 Alosa sapidissima | reverse complement strand
AAATACACACACCACAAATATACACACACCACAAAACCCACACACACACACACACACACACACACACACACACACACACACCACAAATATACACACACCACAAATATACACACACCACAAATACACACACACCACAAAACCCACACACACACACACACACCCAAATATACACACACCACAAATATACACACACCACAAAACCCACACACACACACACACACACACACACACACACACACACACCACAAATACACACACACCACAAAACCCACACACACACACACACCACAAATATACACACACCACAAATACACACACACCACAAATATACACACACCACAAATACACACACACCACAAAACCCACACACACACACACACACACACACACACCACAAAACACACACACAGACACGCACACACACACACACACACACACACACCACACATACATACATACACACACACACACACGCGCACACACCACAAATACACACACCACGAAACCCACACACGCATACATACATACACACACACACACACACACACACACACACACACACACACACACACACACACACACACACACACTAAGGGTGTCACGATTTCGACTTTATATCGAAATCGATCGAAATTACATCTCAATCTTGAACTTCGAACTTAAAAGTAGAATCGACGATGCAGCCACACCCCAATGTCACGTCCAGCATGTATGCCAAGACGCACAAACACACACGTCCAGCATGTATGCCAAGACGCACAAACACACACACACGTGCTGAACTGCAGCGTCAACACTCCTCTAATTTTAGGCTGCAGCCAGTTAAAATATACACATCAACTCACCGAAATCAAAGCCCCTCTTGCTACTTTGAAATCACCGGTGTGGAAGTATTCATTCATTCACGTCAATTAAAACTAACTTAGCCTACTCAACTTAGCAAGTGAAAAGGTGATCTAGTTACAGTCCAAAGTTACTTTAAGGCTTAAAATGCACATTGTACATATTCCATGAACACTAACCTTGGGTCTCTTCGGAGTGTGCTGAAACAATCAAATGATCATTCTGTGTTGTTTCATTTCACTATGTTCACGTCTCTGTTTTAGCCTAATGTTAGTTCTGTTTACATTACAACCTTGCGGTTGAAACAGTTTCCAAATAATAAGCGGTTTCAAAATAAAAGCCCCCCAAAACAGAAAAGGAAAAGGCCAAAAAGAGTAAATAACATAAGGGATGCATTAATAGTAATATTTAAAAAAAGATCGAAAATCGAATTGTGACTTTAAAATCGAAAATTACATCGAATCGAGGATTTGGAGAATCGTGACACCCCTAACATACATACACAAACACACATACACATACACACACGTAGTAGTTCTTGGGCCATCTTGAGACTGCTGTCAGTGTGCCAGGTCTGCTGTGATGGTGGATGGGGCACACTGTCGCCCCCTTCAGGCCCTCAGGCCTCATCTCATCTCTTCTGCCAGCATGCAGTGCTGAGCTACATGATTGCGTGTGCTCACGAGCCATTCTTCTGTGTGTGTGTGTGTGCGTGTGTGTGTGTGTGTGTGTGTGTAGTTTGATGCAGAGTGTATAGTGATAAAGTGTGTGTGTGTGTGTGGCATGATGCGGAGTGTATAGTGATAGAGTGTGTGTGTGTGTGTGTGTGTGGCATGATGCGGAGTGTATAGTGATAGAGTGTGTGTGTGTGTGTGTGTGTGTCAACCTGAAGCGACCCTGAAGCCACTTCTGCCATATTGGAACAGGAACCCAGAGATCTGGTGCTAACTGGGCAATCTGGATGAGATCTGGTGCTAACTGGTGCTAACTGGGCAATCTGGATGAGATCTGGTGCTAACTGGGCAACACTCTGCCCCAATGGCACCCCTAAGGTCTCAGCCCTGAACCCGTCGCGAGGTTGTAAGGGTTCAAAACGCTAACAACAGGATGGGACAGCCGGTCATGAAATTGACAACACAAAAAAAATGTGTTTTTCCGTTTCAGTTTTATGGCAGCTGTTTACTGATGTGTTTACTGATGTGTTTACAAGCTTCCTGACGCTCTTTAGGTGACCCCGTGTTTCACGACACAAACACTATGAATTGTGGGTAATTTCCTTGAGTAAAGTCTCCTCATATCGTTTCACAGATTAGATAGTTGACAGCTAATTGGTTAATTGATTAATTGTTGCTGCCCTACAACCTGTGTGTGTGTAGCTCAGTGTAGTCACCAGAACAGAACCGCTGTCTCTTCTATAGATTTATCTCACACACACGCGCACACACACACACACACACACACACAGTTAAGCCCAGGCCTTAACCTAGCTTACACACACACACACACACACACACACACACACACTCCGTTAAGCCCAGGCCTTAACCTAGCTTACACACACACACACATCCACACAACACCACTGAAGATCTGAGAGTGCTGGTGACACACACTCACACACACGCACACGCACGCACACACACACACACACACACACACACACACACCCACACACACACACACACACACACGCAGGCACGCTCACACGCACGCACGCAGGCACGTACGCACGCACACACGCACACACACACACATCCACACAACACCACTGAAGATCTGAGAGTGCTGGTGACACACACTCACACACACGCACACGCACACACACACACACACACACGCACGCACGCACGCAGGCACGCACGCACGCACGCACGCACAGACACGCACACTCATTCTCATCTGGTGTGTGTGAGCTGTGTTACCTATACTGGCTGCGCTTCTTTGAAACTCATCAAGTATTGCAGGTTAACACACACTTTACTCTCCATCAGTTTCTAGCTCTGACTGTGCCTGGAAACTGGGTAAAGGTGTACTCGTGTGTGTGTGTGTGTGTGTGTGTGTGTGTGTGTGTGTGTGTGTGTGTGTGTGTGTGTTTCCGTTTCCTCCTAACTCTGATGCCTACTCTCTGCTTGTCTATGTGTGTGTGTGTGTGTGTGTGTGTGTGTATGCGCGCATGTGTGTGTGCGTGCATGTGTGTGTGTGCGTGTGTGTTTCCGTTTCCTCCTAACTCTGATGCCTACTCTCTGCTTGTCTAACTCCTGTGTCTCCTCCCCTTTCATGCTGATGGATAGCATTCGCTCGCTACATCATTCCGCTAGCATGCCGGCGATGAGGTAAGCAACAGCAGCACAGGTACACACTTGAGTCATTCCATGTCAAATTACCCAGTGGCTCGCAGGGAACCCTCCCAGAACAATCTGGGAAAAAAGTATCTCTAAACCAAACTTAAAAGAGAAATCCCAAATATTAAAGTAACACCAAAGAGTTTTTTGTACCTTAAAATAATGTTTCCAAAATCGTTTCAGTGGTTCATCAACTCGTAACAGGGTGAACGGCACCTCTGCATTCTGCCACTGTGTCGGCCGCTGCTACCAGAACATGATGTAGTCACCTGTTCTCTTCATGGCTTTCATCAGGCCCCTTTGTGTGTGTGTGCGCTAACACAGTGGCCATATTAATAGATACGCTAAGGAAGACACAGCGGCCATATTTATAGATACGCTAACACAGCGGCCATATTTATAGATACGCTAACACAGTGGCCATATTTATAGATACGCTAACACAGTGGCCATATTAATAGAGACGCTAAGGAAGACACAGCGGCCATATTTATAGATACACATACACAGCGGCCATATTTATAGATACGCTAACACAGTGGCCATATTTATAGATACGCTAACACAGTGACCATATTTATAGATACGCTAAGGAAGACACAGCGGCCATATTTATAGATACGCTAACACAGCGGCCATATTTATAGATACGCTAACACAGCGGCCATATTTATAGATACGCTAAGGAAGACACAGCAGCCATATTTATAGATACGCTAACACAGCGGCCATATTTATAGATACGCTAAGGAAGACACAGCAGCCATATTTATAGATACGCTAACACAGCGGCCGTATTTATAGATATGCTAACACAGTGGCCATATTTATAGATACGCTAAGGAAGACACAGCGGCCATATTTATAGATACGCTAACACAGCGGCCATATTTATAGATACGCTAAAGAAGACACAGTGGCCATATTTATAGATACGCTAACACAGCGGCCATATTTATAGATACGCTAACACAGCGGCCATATTTATAGATACGCTAAGGAAGACACAGCGGCCATATTTATAGATACGCTAACACAGCGGCCATATTTTATAGATACGCTAAGGAAGACACAGCGGCCATATTTATAGATACGCTAACACAGCGGCCATATTTATAGATACGCTAAGGAAGACACAGCGATTACCAACCGAGCACAGTTAATGTCAAGAGGAGATAAGAAAACAAAAGGATATGATATGAGCAAATGTGAGATATTAAGATATTATCATCTTATCGGTTACATGTTGTAGATCTAAATCAGCTCACTAATTCTGCTCTCTCTTCTAACCTTTCTCTTTACTGCTAACACTGACCTGGCCTTTCACTACACAACTACATTACCCAAGATGCCCTAAAGGCAATAACATTTCCTGAAGTAATAGTGCCGTGTTCTATTTGTCTGTTCAAGTCGTTTTCTGAGCTGTTTTCACCAGTTCAACGTTCAAACTTCCAAAAGAAACGCCCAGGAAACGCACTCTGAAGTTCTACCGTGACTCGTGAACTCGGTCGAACCCAGAGTACTACGAGTTTGAATTTCCAAGATAGCAGCGCACATTAACAGTACATGCGAGCCATATATGCTCTGTTAATTAGCAGTTCTGTTGGATTTGTGTCACATTAAATCAGTCATAGAAACAATAGTGTCCAACCTCTATCTGTCGCTATGGTGCTATGATGTTTGTTTGGGTAAAACACTGTAATGCTTTGTTACAAACTGGCTAGTAACAACTGCTAACAATAGCCAATTGCTAACAGACTTTAGCGCAGCTGGTTGACAAATAGGGGTCCCCCCGTCACAGGGGAGCGTTCGGAGAGAGTATGTCAGTGTCCCACAGATCCCCCGTCACAGGGGAGCGTTCGGAGAGAGTATGTCAGTGTCCCACAGATCCCCCGTCACAGGGGAGCGTTCGGAGTGAGTATGTCAGTGTCCCACAGATCCCCCGTCACAGGGGAGCGTTCGGAGTGAGTATGTCAGTGTCCCACAGATCCCCGTCACAGGGGAGCGTTCGGAGTGAGTATGTCAGTGTCCCACAGATCCCCCGTCATGTCAGTGTCCCACAGATCCCCCGTCACAGGGAAGCGTTCGGAGTGAGTAAGTCAGTGAGTCACAGGGGAGCGTTCAGAGTGACCATGTCAAGATTCGGTGTCCCGCAGTTCTGGTCTGAGTTCCGTGTGTCAGGACTCATTTAAATCATATTTATTCATCTACACAAAGCGACTTACATACTGTATGTCAATTACATTACAAGTGATCACATCGTCCCCAGAGGAACTTGGGGTTAAGTGCCTTGCTCAAGGGCACAACGGTGGAAGCTGGGAATTGAACCCACAACTTTTCAGGCTACTGCACGCTAGCCCAGCTCCTTAACCACTACACGACCACCACCCTACAGGCTACTGCACGCTAGCCCAGCTCCTTAACCACTACACTACCACCGCCCTACACTACTACTGCACACTAGCCCAGCTCCTTAACCACTACACTACCACCGCCCTACACTACTACTGCACGCTAGCCCAGCTCCTTAACCACTACACTACTGCACGCTAGCCCAGCTCCTTAACCACTACACTACCACCACCCCTCAGGTTACTATGCTAGCCCAGCTCCTTAACCACTACACTACCACCGCCCTACACTACACACTAGCCCAGCTCCTTAACCACTACACTAGCATCACCCTACAGACTACTGCATGCTAGCCCAGCTCCTTAACCACTACACCACTACTGCACGCTAGCCCAGCTCCTTAACCACTACACCACTACTGCATGCTAGCCCACCTCCTTAACCACTACACTATCACTGCACACTAGCCCAGCTCCTTAACCACTACACTACCACCACCCTACAGGCTACTGCACGCTAGCCCAGCTCCTTAACCACTACACTACCACCACCCTACAGGCTACTGCACGCTAGCCCAGCTCCTTAACCACTACACTACCACCACCCTACAGGCTACTGCACGCTAGCCCAGCTCCTTAACCACTACACTACCACTGCACGCTAGCCCAGCTCCTTAACCACTACACTACCACCACCCTACAGGCTACTGCACGCTAGCCCAGCTCCTTAACCACTACACTACCACTGCACGCTAGCCCAGCTCCTTAACCACTACACTACCACTGCACGCTAGCCCAGCTCCTTAACCACTACACTACCACCACCCTACAGGCTACTGCACGCTAGCCCAGCTCCTTAACCACTACACTATCACTGCACACTAGCCCAGCTCCTTAACCACTACACTACTACCCCCCCACTCAATGTCCCACAGTTCCCAAGCCACGGGGCGGGTATGAGTTAGTGGTGTAGTGTGTGCTCGTTTGAGTGTGTGAAGGCTCACGTGTGACCTGTCTCTTATAGGAACACGCCCACCTTCAAGTCGTTCGAAGAGAGAGTGGAAACTCTAAAGGTAGGCGCTGACGTAAGACGAGACTTCTTCTCCACGCCCTCACACAGATGCTTTTTTTGCCTTTTCTTTTCTGACTCTGGTTTGCGTTCATGTCTCTGTCGGCCATCTTGTCTTCCCCCAGACCAAGGTAACCCCGACGCCGTCGCCTGGCAACATCGAAGAGGTCATGAACTCCACTGCCAACTCGGAGCCAATAGAGAAGCAGCCAGAGGCCACGCCCCTGCCAGGGGAGGATCCACACTTAGACTCCTCCCCCTGATTCTCCCTTTACCCAGCATCCCTGCCCTCTCAATCCCACCCCACCCCCATCTTTGCTGTTTCAACCAAACTCCTGCCCCACCCAGCTAAACTACCCTACACCCAGCTGAACTACCCTACACCCCCACCCAGCTGAACTACCCTACACCCAGCTGAACTACCCAGCTGAGCTACCCTACACCCAGCTGAACTACCCTACACCCAGCTGAACTACCCAGCTGAACTACCCTACACCCAGCTAAACTACCCTACACCCAGCTGAACTACCCAGCTGAACTACCCTACACCCAGCTGAACTACCCAGCTAAACTACCCTACACCCAGCTGAACTACCCTACACCCCCAACCTCCGTTCCCTTCAGCCTTATACCACTCTGCCTAAACTAAACACACAAGCCAAATGCCCCCCCCCCCCCCCCACACACACACACTCACACAACTGCCCTCAGTACACCCAACCCATCATAGCCCAACCCTCATAACCTCACCCTCTCAGTCCAGCAGCCCCTACCTACAGCAGCTCCTCATACCCCAACCCCCTCATAGCCCAACCCTCATAACCTCACCCCCTCAGTCCAGCAGCCCCTAAAGCCCCAGACTGCACATTCAGCTCTTTCTCTTCACCAATGGGTTGGTTTGAGGTCAGATGTGAGTGTGTGGTTAGAGAAACTCACTTGTATGCAAATGTGTGTGTGTGTGTGTGTGTGTGTGTGTGTGTTGCACTCATCTTAGTTCCTAAATCAGGCCTTCTGTGTCTGAATGAGGATACGTCACACACTGGCATTCTGCTGCCCTCTCTGTCCATCTGTAAGCCCCCCTCACCTGCACGAGAGTCTCACCTGATCCACACCTCCTCACTTACATGCCTGAACACACATACGCACACACACACACGCACGCACACACATTCACACACTCACATACACACACACACACACACACACACACACACACACACACACACACACTGCAAAGCCACACAGACATGAATGACCCAAGAATGACCCATACAGAGACACAATAAGTTCCCAGTTTATTGGATTTGTTGTGTTTATTCATTTGATGGTTCATTTGTTTATTTGTTTACTTGTTTGTTTGTTTGGGCGGGTGTAAGGCAGCTCTAGAGAGGGGGAGTGCTGCTGCTGACCAAATGACCAACTGGAGGAGAGTCGTGTAGTTCCTGCATGTGTAGCCTTGAGCAGCCGCCAGGAGACAGCCCCTCTCTAATAACCGCTAGCTGCCCCTCATGCTAACTAGCTACCTACTGACCGTACTCCATTACCCAGCATGCCTGTGGGGGCACCCGGGCATACAAATCTTATGTAAAGTGTATAATGATGCTTCTATAGGAGGATTGCTGTGTATGTGTGGTTAACGTGGATACTAAAGTCAATGTAAGTGGGGTTTGAGTTTATCATTAACAGGCTAATGGCTAACAGCTAATAGCTAATATTTTGTATAGAAGCAGACTAAGACGCTAGTGTTTAGAAACATCAGTTATTTAGGTCTCTTATCAAATGATTTTTCTTTTTGTACATTCAACACTGCGTGCAACTTCTTAATGGTTAATGAAATTTGTGCAAACATTCCAGGCATGGCAAAGTTTAACTAGAGAGGGAGAGAATGAGAGAGTGAGTGAGAGAGAGGGAGGGAGGGAGAAAGAGAGAATGAGAGAGGGAAGGAGAGAAAGAGAGAGAGGAGGGAGAATGAGAGAGGGAAGGAGAGAGAGAGGGAGGGAGAGAATGAGAGAGGGAGAGAGAAATAGAAAGAATGAAAAAGGGCAAGACACAGAAAGCCAGAGAAAGAAAAAAAACGAGATACCTGGAAATCTAGAAGAAAACCAAACTGAAAGTTGTTTATCTGATGTAAATTGTTTATCTGATAACCAAGGAGGTTATTTGGTCATTTGATTCGGAAGTGCTGAATCAATATCCACACGGTCCTGTTATGTGTTGACTGGCATTTAATAGCTGAAATAAACATATTCTGTGTTTTAACAGCGTCAATGTAGTGACATTTTGGTTTCTTGGATTGTTTGTATTTCTTCTCTCTCTGAGATGTGAAGTCCTTGTGCTGATGATCTACTACACAGACTGTGGATCTGAGAGGAAAAGAACCTGCTGTACATCTCACTCTGAATGAGACCTACTGTAGTGTATATCTCACTCTTCAACACTGAATGAGACCTACTGTAGTGTATATCTCACTCTTCAACACTGAATGAGACCTACTGTAGTGTATATCTCACTCTTCAACACTGAATGAGACCTATAGTGTACATCTCACTTCTCAACACTGAATGAGACCTACTGTAGTGTACATCTCACTCTTCAACACTGAATGAGACCTACTGTAGTGTACATCTCACTTCTCAACACTGAATGAGACCTACTGTAGTGTACATCTCACTAGTGTACATCTCACTTCTCAACACTGAATGAGAACCCCTGTGCGTAGCATTGAATTGTTATCTCTCTCTCTCTCTCACACACACACACACACCTCATGTGGCCATTTGTATGTCTGCTGCTGAATAAAGCTCCACACACAGCCCCCGGTGTCCCTCATCATTGCCTGTATGATGCTATGAACACACACTCACATGCGCTGTGTGATGTTATGAACTCTGGTGGCCTGTGTGCTGTGTGATGTTATGAACTCCTCTGTGTGCTGTGTGATGTTATGAACTCTGGTGGCCTGTGTGCTCTTATGTATGCTGTGTGCTGTAGTGCCGACAGTGGACACTAGGGGCAACATGGAGCAGGCCTGTGTGCTGTAGTGCCAAGAGTGGACACTAGGGGCAGCATGGAGCAGGCCTGTGTGCTGTAGTGCCGAGAGTGGACACTAGGGGGCAGCAGGCCTCCTGAGGAGACTCGTGTTATGGAGCAGGGGTTTGTGTCTGTGCAATTGGGGCATGTGTTGGTGTGTAAGGCCATTAGTGACCTATGAACATTAGTAAGACTAACATCTGCTTTTGCTGATAAAAATGGTAGCCTGTCACTTCTCATAAACACTGGGAAAAACTAATAAGTAGCTTAATAAATAACACATACTGCTCTATTCCCCGTAGCCGTAAGGCCCCATGGTCAGCTCTGTACATGTTCAGTGCATTCTGAAGAGAATAAACATTCAGGCACACCGGGTATAAACCCGTCTGCTGCAGACGTCGTGTGATCTATAATGGTATGGTAAGGTGAGTGCTATGCTAGCACAGTCCCTAGCATTATTTGTAAATTAGTGAGTATGGCAGCATACTCATTTGTAAATAAGTTAGTAACACGGTAACATATTTGCAGGCCTTTCTGTAGCTTAGAAAAGTTGCCTGTGTAATCTCCTGGCAGCATATACTCTGCCTCAGTTGGCATTGCCCAACAATTTCCACAAGCACACCTATATATAATTAAAATAATAATAATAAAAGCTAATCAACTGCTGTGAATCTAGTGAAGTTTCAAATACAAGAAAATGTTAAATATTGTAAAAAGACTGGCTTTGTCACGAAAAATTACATTACGTTTACTTCGTAACAGGCTGAACAGGGTAAAGGCGAATAGCCAAGACTAATTTGGCACGTAGGAGAGATAGCAAAGACATTGATTTAAAAAGTTAACAAACCATTTAGAAACTGCTTGCAGCATTCGTGAAGGTGTTTCTGCAGGTGGCTCCTCTTCATCTTGATCTGGGTCCGACTCTGGGTCGAAAATGTTGGGCTAGAGTGCGCCTCTGTATTCCGTCATTTTCACCCAAGCAGTGGAGGTTTTCACGTGAAGAAAACCAACAGCGTAAACATCTGACAGGTGGGCGTGGCCAGCAGTAGCTTATTTGCATAAAAGTGACAGAGTCCTTAAACGGCTCATTCTGAAAGGGACTGAAGCTGGCAAGAATAGAGGCTGCAGAGATCTCTTTATGTGAGATTGATTTTGTGCAAAAAACTTTATGAACATGTTTTGTATAGCCTATAGACCTATTCTAACTTGTTTAAAAAGAGGTATAATATGTCTCCTTTAAAGAAGAATCAGGCCATTTTTCACATAGATCTCTGTTTCTCGAGGTTACCGGATACTGTTAGTGCGAGAAGAAAACCTGTATTGATATGGCATACTGGTACCATGTGGTAGGGAATGTATTGGGATATGTATGAAATCTACATATGGATACAGTGACATTGATCATTTTTAAATTTTTAATTTTCACACATTTTAACCACAGATTTCTTGCACATTGAGGTATTCGACATTTCTGTATGTATCACATTTTTTGAGGTGGGCAAACTAATTTTCTCCACTTTATCATCTAATAAACACATTATTAAATGATTTAATGGAGGATAGACTCCCTCCTGTCTGAGGACAGAGGCTCTTTACTTTGCACTTTGTCGAGGGCCGAGGAATCTGGATATTCTTGTAATTGCAAAGGGGGCTTAACAGAGTATTTAATTAAATGGGTGCCAAATTCATGACATTTTTACTCACCGATCTCATCGTATTTTTGAAACCTTTTTGTATCCCATGTGTCCGGGGGTGACACTGTTTGTTTACAAATGAGAAAGACACCAATGGCAATGAAACAGATTTTTTTTAATTTATTTTAGCAACTTCAAAATCTAGCAACTAGCAAAATCAGGATGGGAGAATGAAGCAGGAAAAAGCATTTTCATTGGTTTAAACTGTCCAATCAGGTCGCATGATGACAGAGGCTCTTTACTTAGCCACTGTTTAGTTTGGGATTTCTCAGGAACAGAGGCGTGTAGAAATACACAGTTTGCACCCACCGAAAGTCTCACCTTTTAAACAAGCCATTGTATGTGTTCATAGCTGTAACACAGAATATACTGTGGCTGTACAAAAATCATCAACAATGGTCTAGATTGCTGGCACTCTAGGACAAAGCTTCCGAAAACAGCTTGGCATTCAATGAGTTTTAATGGTGCTTCCTGGGCACCTGTGCACTGTGGCATTGATGGGCATTATCACTTGTGTAGGCGTGTACTGCTGTGTAAGTCTCAGACACTTTCCCAAGTTGGCCATTCAGACCCACTTTCTCTATGCCATAATCAGCTATATTAAATATATATTTATAGCGAAGTAGACCTAAGTAATGTGTACAAAGTTGTACAAGTTAGCTACAAAGTAACAATATTAGCTGGTTTGATGCTCATTGAGCTCAATGCAAATCAAACCAGCTAATAACACCATGCCAATCTCTGGGTATTGTGAAGGCTATGTGATGATGTGGGGCTATTTTAATTCCAAAGGCCAAGGGAACTTTATCAGGATGCATAGTATCCTGGATCCAAGAAATAACTGGCCTTTAAAAATAAAAATCTGCCGGCCTCTATGGGAATTTAACATAGGGGTGCCAATACTTTTGACCCCTGTATTTTAAGGAAGAACATTTATTTATTTATGATACATTATTCATTCACAAAGAAAATTGGTGTCCTTAAAGGTTGGTTATTTCTATATATATTTTTTTTAATTTATTTAAGATCAATTTCCAAAAGAGGATTTTATATTCCTCTTTTTAGTAACTTTAGCAGGGGTGCCAATAATTCTGGAGGGTACTGTATATATATATATATATATATATATATATATATATATATATATATATATATATATATATATATATATATATATGACTATCAATGACTGTTGACTGTAGCTTAAAGAAGGACACGCCAATGACAATGAAACGTATCTTTTTATTTATTTTAGCAACTTGCAAAAGCAGGACAGAAGCTTAAAGCAGGAAAAGCATTTTCATTGGTTTAAACTCTGCCCAATCAGGTCACATGGCCAGGCAGGAAGTGATCATAACATTTGTATGGAAGCATAAAACAAATTGAATGAAACTTGTAATGTATTCAACAGTGTATGTATCAAATATATATTTGGTATTTTGTTTCTTGCCAGGTGGGTCTGAGCAAAATAAACAGATACAAATGAATACACATGGACGCAGTCAAAAGTCATGTTTGAATTGGAAATAATTTCAAATAAAAAGATAATTTCACATTTTGTCCACATGTTGTCCACTTCAGTGAAAAGGGCCCACAGAGATAAATAATTTATTACAATCATTATTGATAATATTAATATTATTAATTGACTTAATGGATGGCATAGACTCCCTCCTGCCTGAGTACAGAGGCTCTTTACTTTACGCTTTAGCTTTGAGCTAAAGCTCCATCTATCAACTGATGATGCATTAACTTCATTTTTCTTATTAGCTGATGATGCAATAACATTATTTTTTTCTGATTGCCATGTTCATGAGCATACACACACAAAAACTTTTTCTAACATAAATTCAAGAAACTTTGCTAATTGGTTTCAAAATGTAATTTTGGAATTGGTGCAGATTAGAATAGAAATGATTTAGGCTACAAAAGGCCATACTCCCTTCAGATTTGACTAACTCTGATACGCTGCCATAGTTTATGGAAATAGCTCTAAGACCGATCTCCTCTCAGTACCAGCCAATGTAATAGAACAGGCTCTGTGGATTTGTGTTGGGATGTTCACACCTTGTTTCAGGTCTCAGCTGCCATTTTCACCAGTAAGATCTTACACAGAACTGTTTACACAGAAGTTAATACACCATGAGTAGCTAAACTTAGAAATATTAAAGGTAGGGCCTATCAGAAAATCTCATGAAATGCACCAGAACTCTTATATTTGTTTACAAAGTGGACTAGATGCACTGCAAATAGTGTGATGGTGAGCAGAGCATCTTGTCCACAAAGCAAATTGTTGTAAAAATGTAGCCTAGCCTACTGGTTAGCACTTCGGACTTGTAACCGGAGGGTTGTCGGTTTGAACCCTGACCAAAGCCCTTGAGCAAGGCACCTAACCCCTCACTGCTCCCCGAGCGCTGCTGTTGTTGCAGGCATCTCACTGCGCCGGGATTAGTGTGTGCTTCACCTCACTGTGTGCTGTGTGTGTTTTACTAATTCACGGATTGGGATAAATGCAGAGACCAAATTTCCCCTCACAGGATCAAAAGAGTATACATACATTTACAATTTATCAAAATATGTCATCCAGGATAAGCTGACAGCATTTCATGAGATTTTTTGACACCAGACCACACTATTAGCGAAGCGCATTGCGACTCTTAAGTTAATTATTTCCACTGAATCGGTCTCAGTAACGTTCCGTCTGCATCATGTTCTTATTTCGTCCTCTGCCGATCTTCAAGTGTGCTTCAGAAGCAGCATATCATGTTGTGTTGAAGACTCTTCATTATTTGTGTATGTTTCTACAGTATGTATGGTGCAAAGGTTTCATTTATTTTATTTGTCATCGTGGTCTAGGTGTTACAAATGCATATTGTCATGTGATTTAAAGCAAAGCAGAGCGTCGATGTGCTGAAACACCTCTGAAACGTGTCGTGGTGCAGCGGGTGGAATGACAAGCAGCGAGTCTAGTGGCGACTACAAGCTGCATTGGCGTGGCAACAGAGTCGAGAATGCAGACGGAATGAAACGTAGATGGATCTGGTGGAAATCGGGGCTTACGGACCTATATATTACGGACCTATATATTACGGACCTATATATTACGGACCTATATATTACGGACCTATATATTACGGACCTATATATTACGGACCTATATATTACGGACCTATATATTACGGACCTATATATTTCGTGTGGCTATATTATCCTGGCCCTGTTTCTTCAACTCTTTCTTGTAATTCTCTATGGTCTTTTCACATTGCTCGCCATAGTATGGATATTTACACTCGCACAGGGCCCGAAAGATGCCATGGGACATCATAGAAACACACTGACCCCCACCACAATTCATCCTTTCGCAGGGATTTTTTTTACCAATAATTTCTTCCTCACTTTTAATCATAACAACAAACTTGCCACCCTTCACGCCCGTGGACTCTTTACAGGCCCCAGAGTAGATATAAGGAGTCTTAACCGAGTGTACTTCTGGAAAGGCACTGACCTCCTCCTCCATCTCCTTACAATTGTGGCTGTCATGAGCTTTCCTCGTGAAGGCGTGTACAGCCGTATATGTCTCGGTCACCAGGACTCCTGCGCCCCATGGTCCCACCTTTCTGTCACATAAACGGAGTGTCTCTGCCACCTTATAGCACAGAGTGTTTGTCCCAACGCAGCTGGTAATGGCGTCTGTAATGTCTTTTATCTGTGATGTCTGAGAGCCTTTCACCTGTCTGGCTACACTCACAGTGACCTTATCATTTGACACACTAGTAAAATATGTCAAGATGTGGCTCCTCAGGGTTGGAAAGACACTAGAGGAGTGTTTGGATATAAATGCCACCACCATCCAGTCGTACTGGTCATAATTCTCATTCAAATACTTCCAGACATCATCGGCTAGCTTTTGACGGTCATTGGCAGTGTGTTTGTCAATGACTCCTTTTACATCATTTTGAACACATTCCATGCTGTGAGAAACGCTGTCCTTATGGACTTCGGACAAAAGCAATAATACATCATATGCAATTGCAATTTGCGATTCCTCTCTGGCCTCACACAGTAAGCCCTTGGCAGCGTAGTATAACTGACTCATTGTGTTGCCCTTGTATATCAGCAGACTAATACGGTCAGTGATTATGGCAAGCGCCTTTTCATGACAGTTAACATGTTCACGAAGCATTACTTTAAACTTATTCTTGAACACTGCCTCTTCATCCTTCAGCACATTATACAATGCAATTACATACTTAGGATCGTATTTGTCCACAAACTCATTTATATGTTTCATCTTTGCTTTGTCATCTGTTGCCTTCAAAACAGCATCATTCATTATTAAGAACAAATCCCATTGTACATTGATTTTCTGCTCTTGCTGGTGGTAAACTGAAGCAGCCCAGACATCCCATTTCAGATCTTTAAAATGGCCGTCCATTTTAGAATGTAGATTTCTAAATTCATTTTTTAAAGTAGCAACATCTAATTTTGCTTCATCACCAACATAATCCTTTGTCAGCGACACTCCAGCCAGTGCTGCACTCAGAAGACCAGTTGCCAGTATGCCAGCTGGCATAGCTGGTGAAATAAATGCTGAAACACTGATGGCAGCGATCAACAGCTTCTCAAGGACGTTAAGAGCAACGAAACCCCCTTCTTTAGCCACTTGAAGCGCTAGTTTGCCGTTGTTTAAATCGTCCGAAGTGACTTCCCCTGGTCGGGCGCGTTTGGTAAGCTGAGAGGATTCCGCCGGCAGGTTGCGTTTGGCAGGTGGAGAGGCGTTCACCATGGAAACCAGGAGGGAGGATGACATCAGCAGCAGGAGCAGCAGGCCAGCAGACGCCATCACTGACAACACACAATACCGCACACACACACACTCGTTATAGTACTCAACACACAATACCACACACACACACACTCGTTATGTGACTTAACACACAATACCACACACACACACTCATATGACTCAACACACAATACCACACACACACACTTGTTATACGACTCAACACACAATACCACACGCACACACTCATATGACTCAACACACAATACCACACACACACACACACTTGTTATACGACTCAACACACAATACCACACACACACACACTCGTTATGTGACTCAACACACAATACTACACACACACACTTGTTATGTGGCTCAACACACAATGCCACACACACACACTCATACGACTCAACACACAATACCACACACACACACACACTCGTTATACGACTCAACACACAATACCACACACACACACTCGTTATGTGACTCAACACACAATACCAGACATACACACTCATATGACTCAACACACAATACCACACACACACACTCATATGACTCAACACACAATACTACACACACACACTCGTTATATGACTCAACACACAATGTGACAACACACATATGTTACTTATTTATCATGCTCAACACACAATGCGACAAACAGACATTACAGTTTTTTCCAATTGCTAACACACTAAAATGACATGCAAAGCACAATTATTTAAACATACACAGAGAGCAAAACCTCTTCTTAAGTCTCCAAACTCAACACATTTTCTGTTTTACACACATTTTATGATTCAAAATGGCACTTTTCAAATGCAGTGAACATGGTTCTCTACAAAAGACACGTTTGCCATTTCAAAACACTGCCATTCAAAATGACACTACATGAGCTAATTGGCCAACATATGTGCCACCTGGCCAAACACCTCAATGGTTAATTGTTACCACTTCAATCAGGAAGTAAGCCCTATGAAAAGACCACAGGTGAGCACCTTTACGTACAACAACAATGGAAGACGTTGCAGAGAGAGGAAGAGGGAGGGGGAGAATGAGAGGGGGATGAAGAGAGAGGGGGAGAATGAGAGGGGGAGGAAGAGTGAGAGCTGGTAGAGGAGTTCTTGGCCAAAGAAGACAACAACATTTATCTGCAATCTTCTTTTTCAGTTTACTGTTTTTAGTGAGCATATTTGTGTTCACTCCAATGTAAATATATCTGCTGTGCATATGTTGCACTGACTTGTTTGGTGAAAAAATAAAATAAATGTTTCAACAGCATGTGTGTGTATATGCAAATATTTCTGTGCATGTGAACAATCTGAAGAATACAGTATTCTACAATTTGTTTTAGTATTATGGCAAAGCATACTAAAGATGAGAGTGCTTTTTATTATACCCAACAGTGTGTAGTTGGTTAGACAAAAATCGGGTAATATGAATGAAGTGTGTGCCATGTGGTGCAAAAGATTTTGATAATGCTATGTGTAGTTTTGGTTGCAGTGCTTCATTTTGCAGGATATATGAAGTATTTTGCAGTTTGGGTGTGTGGTTTTGTGAATTGTGTTGTATTTGTAATTTGTTGTAATTGTATTTTGATAAAACCACAATAGTTTACAAAAAATTGTGTTTTAGCAATTAGAAAAAAACTGTATTACTTATTGTACACACAACACAACAAATAAACAATTGGCCTATCACCAGAGCCAGCCCTGAATGCTCTGAAGATTTTACTTTGGTGGTTTACTGGTGGAGTTTGATCAGTTCTAGGCTACTCGGTGTACTTTGCAAACTTCATATCAGATCATATTTTTACTAAATGGCTGAAACCCCAAAAACGAAAAATACACCCCTGACTCATGCTGCCAACTAATGTGCTAAAAGTAAAAGTGGTTTAAATTCTAACTATGTGTGTGGGGTTGTGAGTGTGTGTGTGTGGAGGGGTAATGGTGTGTGTGTGTGTGTGTGTTTATGTGTGTGTGCATAGGCGTGCATACATAAAGGTGGTGCTAAAGCACTAGGAAGTTTGCCCTTTATCAACGAATTGTTGGGGTGTATCAGGGACGAGCAGGAGGAGGAGTATAGAAGCCTGGTGGAGGACTTTGTGCAATGGTGCAACACCGCTAAGACCAAGGAGATGGTGGTGGATTTCTGGAGGTCTAAGCCCACTCTGCTGCCAGTCACCATTGAGGGGGTCAATGTGGAGGTGGTAAACAATTACAAGTATCGGGGGATACACCTGGACAATGAACTGGACTGGTCAGTCAACACTGAAGCACTCTACAAGAAAGGGCAGAGCAGCCTGTACTTCCTGAAGAGGCTGCGGTCCTTCAATGTGTGCAGCAAGCTCCTCTGGATGTTTTACCAGTCTGTTGTGGCCAGCGTCCTCTGCTATGCAGTAGTATGTTGGGGAGGAAGCACAAAGAAGAAGGATGCTGGGCGACTTGACAGGCTGGTAAGGAAAGCTGGCTCTGTAGTGGGAGCTGAACTGGAGTGCATCACTTCAATATCAGACAAAAAGAACCCTGAACAAACTAATCAACATCTTAGACAATGAATGTCATGCACTCCACAGCACTACCATAAAGCAGAAGAGCTTGACCAGTTGGAGACTACGCTCACTGCCATGCACAACTGACAGACTGAGGAAGTCATTTGTCCCCAGGGCCATACAACTCTTCAATGCTTCACGAAAGGGAAGAGAAGAGATCGACTTCTCTACTTAGTCTACAGTATGTGCCCCTCCACCCTCTTCTACACTTTTATGGCCTCCTATAACAATGTTGTGTACGGACTGTCCACTCGCCCACTGTTGCTGCTTACGCTGTCTACACTGTTTACAGGCTATATTAGCCCACATGCACAACCCCTCCCTCCACTGCGGACTGTGGTCTAACTTCATACTTGACCAATGGCTGATATCCTATTACTTCAAACCTATCCTTGCACTGCTGCTATAATTCATATATTACTACATTTTTCTCTTATACTGTCCATATAATAATACTATTAAGCAATAAGCCCCGAGAGGCCGTAGGTTACACTGGTTACACTGATTCTACAACAGCTAAGGGGCGTTGTTAGGCACGACGTGCTAGCGGAGTTGTTAGGCACGACGCGCTAGCGGAGTAACCCCCCTTAGCTGTTGTAGACGTTAAGTAAAGGCACAGCAACTAGAAATATAACGAGTTATTCCTAGATAATCATTCTTCCGCCAAGAAATATATTTCCTCTATCTGAATGGTTGCCAAGCAACGTCGAGACGCAGCTACTTTAACTTTTGTATCAAGTTATGGTAGCGTAGTCATATAGAACAAAATGCGGTCAAGGTGTATGTTTGTGCTGGATTTTACAACGGCATCAAACGCGATTCAGCCAATCACAATCCTGGACCGGAACTATCAGTTTTAGAATAACTGTTCTATTACTATGCTTACATTTATCTCTTATATTGTCCATCTCTTATATTGTCCAGACTTTATCCCTGCACTGTTGGACTTATTTGCACTACCACAATTGCATCCTCTCTAAGATGCGCAGAATTTGCAGACTTCTTCAAAAACAAAGTCATTTCTATAAGGGAGGCTATTGGTAACACAAGTAATATGTTTGATAGTACACCCAAAAACAGCCCCCCAAAATTAAGGTCCTTTAGCACTATTACTCAATCTGAGCTTGGTAAAATTATAACTCAAACCGGCTCCTCAACATGTGTTTTAGATCCAATCCCTACTACATTCCTCAAAAAAGTATATGATGGCTTAGCTCCCTTTTTTCTCAAGGTAATAAATACCTCATTAGAAACAGGTATATTTCCAACTGCTTTTAAAACCGCTGTTGTGAAACCTTTACTTAAAAAGTCAAATCTTGACCATACCAATCTGAGCAACTACAGGCCTATATCAAATCTATCGTTTTTGAGCAAAGTACTTGAAAAAGTTGTTTGTAATCAGTTAAATACCTTCCTCAACGAAAACAGTATCCTTGAAAAATTCCAATCAGGTTTTAGATCAAATCATAGCACAGAAACGGCTCTAGTAAAAATAGTCAATGATCTCAGACTAGCTACCGACTCAAACAAAGTCTCAATCCTTATTCTTCTGGATTTGAGTGCGGCATTTGACACCATTGATCATAGCATCCTAATTCACCGCCTTGCGAAGTGGGTGGGTCTCTCTGATAATGCTCTAAACTGGTTTCAAACCTACATTACTGGCAGAGATTTTTATATCAGTCTAGGAGATCATGTATCTGAAAAACAAGACTTGCCTTTTGGTGTGGCCCAGGGGAGCTGCCTTGGTCCCCTGCTATTTTCTCTATATATGCTTCCATTGGGAAACGTCATAAGTCAACATAATGTAAACTTCCACAGCTACGCAGATGATACCCAATTGTATCTTTCTGTGGAGCCAACTAACCCAGATGGCCTTTGCTCCCTCACTGCATGCCTAACCTCCATTAATCAGTGGATGAGCAAAAACTTTTTGAAACTAAATGATGACAAAACAGAGGTACTTCTGGTTGGACCAAAACTAAAGCGAGATATTATTCTTAGTAATCTGGGGAACTTGGCACACCAGGTCAAACCAAAAGTAACAAGCCTCGGTGTCATCTTAGATGCAGAGTTAAGTTTTAAGCCCCATATCAGTAAAGTTACTCAGACAGCCTATTTCCACTTGAGAAACATTGCCAAAGTGCGGCCCTTTTTAACTCAACAAGATGCAGAAAAACTAATTCACGCCTTTATCACTAGCAGGTTAGACTACTGCAAGGCACTTTTCACTGGTCTTCCCAAAAAACATCTAAAGAAATTGGCACTCATACAGAACTCTGCGGCTAGACTTTTAACTAAGACTAAGAAGAGAGAACACATCACCCCTGTGTTGGCTGAACTGCACTGGCTCCCTATTTCCTATAGAATTGATTTTAAGGTTATGTTAATTACTTACAAAGCTCTGAATGGCATAGCACCTTCATATATCTCTGAGCTTTTAATATCTTATCAACCACAAAGGAAACTTAGATCATCCAATTCTAATCTTTTAATCGTACCCAAAGTGCTCCACAAACAAAGTGGAGAAGCTGCGTTTATCCATTATGCCCCCAAACTATGGAACACCCTGCCTCTGTACATCAAGCAGGCGAGTTCAGTAAATATTTTTAAAAAAGATCTGAAAACATACCTGTACAGGAAAGCTTTTAGTTAACTCATCTTATCCTGTAGACTACATTTTCAGATTATTCTACATCTGCTACTATTGGAGGGCGCAGCCAGCCAAAAGCAGATGGGCTCCCCCTATTAAGTCAGGTTCTGCTCAAGGTTTCTTCCTGGAATATGGGAGTTTTTCCTTGCCACAGTTGCCATATGGCGTGCTTGTGGGGGGTAAGAGGGTTAAGGCTGCCAGTCTTATGACGTCATTTTCTATATTTTTGATATGTTGCTGAGTATATCATAAACAGCAAAGAAAAGTGATTGATAATGACTGACTATTATTGTGTTACATGCTTCAAATGTAAAGCACTTTGAGCTGCATTCTGTGTATGAAAGGTGCTATACAAATAAAGCTTTATTATTATTATTTATTATTATTACAATGACACACACCTCATGGAGCACCTTACCACTGCATACTGAAACACAGGGTCAGTCCCTGCCCAGTCACGCAAGAGCCTCATGCTTATACATCCTTCGTACATTCACATGGATCCTTGATTTAGTATCTTTTAATGTCCTTATTGATGGATTTGTTAAGCTACTGGGACGTTGAATTTCCCCTTTGGGATCAATAACGTATATATCTATCAATCTGTCTGTTATGTACCTTCCTCCAAGTTCCTGTTGTGGATTTAAAAATTAAAACGTTGCACACGGTGCTTTCATTTCCATGTCAAGCACATGCCAGTTCAGTCAAATGGGAGATCATCAAATCAGGAAAAGCAGAACTTCACTGATTTTTTAGTATTTAGGTGGTTCTCAAAGCTAAAATACAGATGTTTGCGACAGTAAGTTCTTATTATTTTTTTGCATCAATATTTAAAATAAATTAAGGTCATTTAGGGAGTTTGGTGCTTCATAACATTGATATAAGATGAGATTCACACCAAAACCTAATATGATTCTCTACAACCTTCAAGGGCTAATACATGAAACGTGGCCTGTGAACCATGCAGAAACTATGTTTTTGTGAATAACTCAAAAAGTTTTAGGGCCTATGCTTATACTTACTAATATAAATATGGTGTTTCTGCATCTTTTAAGCCCAAAACCAATTCTCTGTGACCTTCAGGAGCCGAGATACAGAATTCTGTATAAAAAAATGGGCGTGGCGTGTTTCAGGGCCTTCCCCCACCTAATTTTTTGGGCTCCTTGCATTTTTTTGTTTATTAGGCCCTAAATGACCAGAAAAACATTGGCTCAAATGTTAATCATTTTTTGCAGCCATTTGCCCTAAACTGACCAGACTAACCAGAATCCTGCAATGAGCCTGCTTGACAACGGGAGAGATGGAACTAACAACTGGCCTTTGGTAGTAAGGGCAGTTTGTCCCGCTGTGCGTCGGGGAGTTCTTTGCCCCTCGCCCTCGTCCATTAATTCCGTATAACAGGACACCTCGGCGGCCGTTATCCCTTACATATGACAGGATTGTAAACATTATATCAAAAAGTAGACCATCCATCTTTCCACCTACAGTGTCAATACAAATGAACTGCTTTGTTAACCCCAAATGTTTTCTTTGTGCCATGTAATGTGGAGATGCCTG
>NC_055977.1:1403222-1440722 GCF_018492685.1 Alosa sapidissima | reverse complement strand
AAAATCTATAAAATCAAGTTTGCAAGACTTCACATTTCCTCATCAAAGTAACGAATCAGAACAGTCTAGATATTGTTCATATTTCCATGTGTTGCCTCATCTGCATTTAATGAAAACATGGTAATTTTGAGTTTTACAGACAACTCAAGTTTTCCAATGAGCAGCAATACTGTGTGTGCTCATGCAGGAGGTCTGCGCATCTGATAACGACAATCGTGTTGCGCTATGAAAGAACATGCGTAGCCTACTTTCTGAGCGCAAACACGGTCAACCATAGATAAACGTAGCCTACCTCTGTCGTGGTGGCTAGTTGCACCAGGTAGGGAAGATGTCCTAAAGTGCACGAACGTTAACCTTATGGCGGTCTTCTGATTGTTGGCGTGCTAAAACATTTTCCTATTGCATCCATAAACAATTTTCTTGCAGCAAACCGCGCAAAAGCAAACCCCTGGCACTTTATTTTTTTACACCATGGCTTGTTAGTTCTCCCCCGTTTCCAACAGCCGCCCACCTCCATTTATTTTTTAACTTTTGACACCTGTGCCTTCCTTTATTGTTGTTTATGTAAAGCACATTGGTGTTTATGTAAAGCACATTGAATGACCTCTGTGTATGAAATGCGCTATATAAATAAACTTGACTAGCAACGCATCCATGACAGCTAGTGGCCTTGCCAAATAGACGCACACAAATCATGACGCTAATATGCAAGGTCTGTGCGTCACAAACACGACTGACCCCCTAACAGTTCGCGAAATTATTATTTTATGTTAACATGCTCAGTCAAAACCTTCCGTCGCAAATTGTGAAAAACAGACGGGATAGGCATAGGCTACGGTTTATATTGCGTCGCTTTACACATACTGTTAGTTGCATTGATCAAAAACTGTAACAATAATAGTAGGCTACATCGGGTGGCAGCAGGCTATCTGTTCAAGTCATAGGTGACACCCAAAATGAATGACCTCCCCTGACAAGAGTTTGCGATAGTAAGAAATTGTCTCATTGATGCACGGAAAGAACACAGCCTCCAAATTCGCACATAGAGCTCACAATATCACATCCAAAAAAGTTAAACGGATTGGGCAACCTCATCAGCTGTCTCGATGGTGTCACTATAATCCAACTTTGACCGTACTCCAGACGTGTTCTTTTTTTTTTTAAGCAACCGCCCCAGGCCAATGAGACAAGCGTGTAGCTACAATATAAACAAAGCGAAACTCATGGCTGACGTATCTTCTTGAGCGGTCTCTGATTGAGACACAGAAAGTTCTCAAGAACACTATTAGGTCTTTAAACATTTACCATCACACACATTCATTCATCGGACCTAATATTTGTAGTTTTAAAAAAAGGAAAAGAAAAGGTGATAGACCCCCCCTCCTATTTTTTTTTCTCACCGGATCTGCATCGATCTCAAATATGACATTTCTAAAATCAAATTGACGGAAATCATACGACGGAGAACTTTAATCCTTGTCTGATTTACGCTACGTGAGGATATTAGACTAAATCTACTGATCATTTGAAAAATTAAGACCTCCGTGAAAAAATTCCAGACTTTGAGGTGAAATTCAATAATTTTTAAGGCCTTAATTTATGAAAATGAAATGTAATACTTTTTAATACTTTTAAGACTCCGCGGGTACCCTGTGTATGGGCAGGCAAACATGCTGGCACGCAAATTCCACATGTGCACTCGTGATGTTAAAATCTCACTCTTCAAAACCTATTGCACTCCACTGTATACTGCCCACCTGTGGTGTAATTTTATTCTTAGATAATAATAATTATTATTATAGAGTCAAAAATGAAAAAACTTCAAGAGGCTTATAATGATGCACTGAGAATTGTGCTTCAAATCCCTAGGTGGAGTAGTGCCAGTGAAATGTTTGTGTCTAACAATGTGCCCACTTTTAACGCTGTTTTAAGAAATGTTATGTATAGATTCATGTGCAGACTGACAGGGTCTAAGAATATGATTATTGTGTCCATAGTTGATGTCTCTAAGAGTGACACAAGGTACACATCTTGTTTTTGGAAACATTGGACCCGAAGCCTGTATATGTTTTGTAAATGATGCCTCATCTGCATCATTCTTAAATGTTTTGTATTGTTTTATATTTATATATCTGTACTGTGTTGTCTCTATGGACCTTTGTGTCTTGAATAAAGTTCTGTCAGGTCCATTAAGTCAAGAACAACACTGGCAATAAATTCTTTAGGAAATTTATTGAATATATTACAAATTAAATTTGGCGGTATGGCTCTGTTCAGAGGGGTCCCCAGACCTTTCATGAGCACCATGAAAGAGCAGTGAGCCTGGGGACAGCAGCAGCATTAGGGGGGACTCACACAGTTTAACACTGAGCGAGCTAAACTATTCCCCCATATGAACAGAGCAGGCAACTATGACATAAAGCCTATGCCATGTTATACACGACAGGGTGGAGCAGGGGAGGAGGTGGGTTGCATAAATGCGAGCAGCAAGCAGTTAGGAATAACTAAAGCAGCTTTAAATAAGGCGCCCTGTTTGGATATAGCCATTCAGAAGCGAGGGGAGTGCGAAGATAGTTGACAGCTGATCAGCTGACGCCCATAGCGGTTAGCAGCGCCTTGACTACTTGGCCTGCCAGAACTGACGCTGACGCTCAATTTGAAAAAAATATATTAAGAGAAATACTTTTTGTATTACACTTTGTCTTAAAAGTAAAATAAAATATGCATAAAATAAAATATTCAAATTAGACAATATCTCATTAAATATGCATCCATATAAATTCTTGAAGGTATAGATCTTATGAGGTGATCACAATCAACTCTAACCCTAGAAATGTGAGAACATCAGGGCTGACCCCGCAAATAGATACCGCCAAAATAATAAACCCTCTGTGAGCAAAGGCTAACGTTAAAAGGCACAATACAGAACTGGCCCTGGTCTCAGGGTGTTTCAGTGTTAAAAACATGTAGCTCATTTAAATCCCTATGGACTAGTCTCAGTAAAATCTATATTGTATAAAATGTAAAATCTATATTATATAAAACTGTAAACTAGCCAAAGTCCAGCAGACTCAAAGACAGACCTGAAGACGATGTGGACTGTCTTGTTGTCTGTAGGAGGATGTGTCTCAGATGAAGGTCTCTGATGGCAGTCTGTAGGAGGATGTGTCTCAGATGAAGGTCTCTGATGGCAGTCTGTAGGGGGATGTGTCTCAGATGAAGGTCTCTGATGTCTGAGCTCAACAGCAGCACAGAAACGGAATCTTTATAGAGGCCCAGTGGCCACACCTACTCAGGTGCAGGAGGATTCTACGTGGCTACTCAGGTGCAGGAGCAGGGGCACAGCTACCCATTTTTTGAGGGGTATGCAACAACAAATTGGCGCCCCCCCCCCCCCCCAAAAAAAAAAAAAAAACACAAACAACTAAAGTAAAACAAAAGGCCAATCATTTACATAATTATTAGTGTAAATGATTATTTTTTAAGAAATTCTGCCAATTTGAACTTGAAGTATTGTCAAATGGTGCATTGTCACTTTAAGACTTTAAGAGAGTGTAAACGTTCTCAAAACCATTTTGCCAGCTGTTGCTCACAAGGGATAAGGCTGATCCAGCTCTAGCCTTTGTTTGCCACATTATCAGCACAATATTAAGCTATTAATATTAGGATTGTTAGGAAATGGAAACATGTAATGAGTTGTTGCTAGCGTGACATTTCTGTTTGCAGTTTGCCATTAAAAGTTCAGTATGAGCATGGTAGCCACCTAGCTATCTTAATAGAATAGGTTAATGTTTCAATCGGCATATGCTTAGCAAACGCTAGTATGTTAAAAGAGAATTCCGGTGTGATATTGACCTAAAGTGTGTTGAAACATGATACCGAGTGTGATGAGGCTCAATGTATCTCCACACTTCATTGGTAGACTTCCGAGGGCCCTGACATTTAAACTCAGCGCTCACAGCGCCCCCACTACCTTTTCTATGTCAAAATTCTATGATGGAATCTTATGAGATAGGCTAGGGCGCCTATAGTGAGGGGAATCGTGTAATTTTAGGAACGGTTCATATAGATTTTTGCAACTGGTGATTTTTTACTTGCTAGGACCCCATTGAATACAAAACAACCTGTTTCCAATTTCTTTCTTTATTTTCAGTGCCAAAATTCAAGATGGTGGACAATATATGCAGAAAAATAATATGAAGGCTTAAAGTGGTCAACTTTTTGATAAAGATACACCTAATAAGGTAGACAAGTGAGATACAGACTATTTTCAAAAGATATGTTGCATCATTTGCCAAGAAATCTGGAGAAAATTTTGAAAAAAATGAAAAAAATAAAATAAAATCTGCATCTTGTTTCATTATTGAAGAGTTCAACAAAACATTGTCATTGTCACTCAAGTATTTATCCTCACCACTGTCACTGTCTTTTTAATATTGGTGCACATCTCCTCAGAGCCTTCACACCTGCAAAGTTGTGTGAATGGTCAGTTGTTACTCTTGCAAGAACACTTTCTACTGCATTGGCTGGCAAGACAACAGCACTTAACAAGCTCCACAACAGCCTCTGGTGTTGGTGAAAGTTTTGACAGAACAGGAGCCCATTGCCCATCAATAATTTTCCTCCATCCTAGTGATAGTGAGTCAAGAATCTTTGGAGCAGACACTATCTTGTGCCCAAACATTTGCTTGCCTGTGTGCTCTCAGAATTTCAATTTCAATTTAATTTCACTTATAGAGCGTCAAAACATTACACGTCTCATGGCGCTTTACAGAGTGTTAAACATTCAGACAGAGCCCATGGGTAACAGGGGCGAGGAAAAACTCCCAAGAATTGGAGAAACATATAGGAAGAAACCCTAAGCAGATCCACGACTCAAGGGCCTGACCTATTTGCCTGGGGTCAGTTACAGGACAGTAAGGTCAATATACAGAGAATAGAACATGGTATTTAGAGCCACCTGAGGTGTTACAAAGTGGTTAGATGGTTACATAACCAGTATGATAATGCATGAATCCTATTTAGTGTTAAGTTCAAATAGTCCAGTGTAGGGGATGAATTGTCCATAGGAATTAGGAGTTGTCATCGGGCAAGTAGTGGGTCGCTAGGCTGCGGGGGCAGGAATCCGAGCATGGGGACAGCAACAGGCGATGGTAGGGCAATTATAGTGATGGGATTTCCCTTGTTCCCGAGTTTTTACACTCTCTGGTTGGGTTTTAGAATTTTAAACATGTTCCACTCTCTGGGCTTTAGCTGTTTGAAAACCATGGTTTGAGTAGCTGACACACAAATTTCTCACATCCAGCTAACACGTCTGGAGATGGATGAGGACCTACTACAAGCCTACAAAGTGTGTTAATGACATCATCATGACTTGATTGACTTGTCCATCAATTTCCTGATAGGATACGATAGGATACCCGATAGGTCCACCGACTCTATGCACGATGTGATTGGCCGGACCGAAGTTGGGTTTTTCCACCTCACAAGCCAACGGAGAGTTGCTAGACTACCCTGGCTGCAAATTACATTTGCTGCCGCTAGGGTGCGTCAAGATTTCTAGGCTGAGATGTATCTTTTGTCGACGATCTCCAGTGCCCATGATAATGAGACTGTCTTTGTTGATGTCTGGTACCCTGCGAAGGGCAAGCACCAAGACATCTGTGTGACGTGTAGATATGTGGGGTTTTGCCAAAATGACTTACTGCTACTGCCAGCTTTATGAGCTAAACTATGTAAACTGCCAGTCACAGTTCACACACACAAAGGTGGCAGTAGCAGTAAATCATTTTGGCAAAACCTTAGAGCTTCAGCTTTATGAGGAAGGTAGAGGACAAGGTTGGCTTTGGTTTCCTTTGATCCCAGGAAAGCTTTAAAGTCTTTGATTGGTGTAGAGTATTGTATTTTGTATCTCTTATCATGTGCTTTTCCCATTGTATGGACCTGTCTCGTCCTGTCTTTCATGGAGTTTGTGATGGTATAATTGTTAAATAGCTAATAAGTATATGTCATTGTAGCCTCGTGCCTTACTTTCAACATTTTCAAAGAAGCATTCTGCCAGATCTTGGCAACAGTTTATGTCACTTTTCCTGACAACCATCTCCTGCACAACAGCCATGCCATCTATTAAGATGCTATCCAATGTGTGTGTTAATAGCACTGAGCTACTCTCTGTAGATTGTTCAGAGGATGCTGTTTCTGAAATCAGTCACAATTCATGGATGAAGGCAGGCTTAGCTGTAGTGGACAGTAGTGGACAGCATTAGGCTTGCATATCATCATACATATAATAATAATACATATGTTCCCACAATTTCCTGCAAGTTCTGTTAACAGAATTATTGAAGACCAAAGAGCTCATTGTGGACTTCAGGAAGTCTAAAGCTAGCACACACACCCCCATCCTCATCAATGGGACTGAAGTGGAGTGGATCAGCAAGGCGCACAGCAGGTTCAGAGGAAACTTCTTTCCTGCAGCTGAACTCGAGCTCTGCATCCCGTGACAACCAACTTGCTCTTATAAGGTAACTGCCAATACACTGCACATATTTATATTACTCTAAACCTCTCTACCTTATATAAACCAGCTGTATACTACTGTCTACACTGCACTATATTTCTTGACCTGTCTATGCACCACCTGTCTATACTTTGTATATCACATTCCACTTTTCCGGGTATGCCAATAACTAGCATAATGGTGGTTACACCCATCACTGGTTGATAATCATGACATCTCATGTCACCCATGGTCATATTGTTTACCTAAGTCATAACATTTTATTTGAAAATGTATGTATATAATGATAATACCTAACATATATCCATTTAAAATGTTAAAAAGGCGATTATTTGCAATTTTTGGTTATATCCGCCATCTTGGATTTTGGACCTGTGCAGTCCGGGAAAAAATTGGAAACAGGTAGTTTTGCAAACTAAAGGGTCTGAAGAAGTAAAAAAACATAATTTGCAAAAATCTATATGAAATGTTCCAAACACCTTTTTTGGCTACATATGGCCCTGCACTACTACTAGTCTAGCCTGTTAGTCCTCTAAAATGTTATTCAACATTGAGGAAATGCAGAAATGATTTAGAAACGTACAACAGTAGCTACATATAGAATATACCAAATATATTATTATTATTATTATTATTATTTTTACCATGGCTTTGGCGCCCCCACGGTGCTGCGCCCCTATGCACCGCATATAGCGCATACCCACTTTTTGGGCAGCCGTGGCCCACTGGTTAGCACTCTGGACTTGTAACCGGAGGGTTGCCGGTCCGAGCCCCGACCAGCGGGCCACGGCTGAAGTGCCCTTGAGCAAGGCACCTAACCCCTCACTGCTCCCCGAGCACCGCTGTTGATGCAGGCAGCTCACTGCGCCGGGATTAGTGTGTGCTTCACCTCACTGTGTGTTCACTGTGTGCTGAGTGTGTTTCACTAATTCACGGATTGGGTTAAATGCAGAGACCAAATTTCCCTGACAAGATCAAAAGAGTATATATACTTATACTTATACTTATACTTTGCACCACTGTGCGCCGCATATAGCGCATACCCACTTTTTGCACCACTGTGCAGGAGGATTCTACGTGGCTCTACGTGAGTGACCAAGAGAGGAGTTCTATGTGGCTCAACATGAGTGACCAAGAGAGGAGTTCTATGTGGCTCAACATGAGTGACCAAGAGAGGAGTTCTATGTGGCTCAACATGAGTGACCAAGAGAGGAGTTCTATGTGGCAGAAATGATTTAGAATGATCCAGAATTTCTGGCTCTACGTGAGTGACCAAGAGAGGAGTTCTTCATCAGACGTTATCACCAGAGCTACAGAAAAACAAGGTCAGCTTGCATGCCAATGACCAGTGATGTAGTCTAGTTAGCTCAGCTGTAGTGGGTATACTGTGATCAACCCCAAATGTTAATACGTATCCTTGCCTATTTTAAGTAGGTATACTGAGATGGTGATGCTTTTTAAGTGGGTATACTTCATAGTCCTGCGTATCACATAGACTACACCACTGCCAATGACCAACAAAACACAGCACAACTAAATAATGGTAAACTAGGCTATCTTATCTTTCCGAGGTCCACTAAAAGTTATTCGTTTCAGGTCATACTAAGGTAAGGCTTTAGTCTCACTCAGGACCCTGACGTTACAGGCACAACCATATAGGCCATGGTCGAGTATGGTGTGTGTGTATGAGTGTAGTGTTTGTGTGTGTGTGTGTGTGTGTGTGTGTGTATGAGTATAGTGTGAGTGTGTGTGTGCGTGCATGTGTGATAAGTGTGGTGTGATCTTCAACATGCTCCCATGTGACTGGGACATATCTAGTCATCCGAAGATAAGGGTGGCTGGACAGTCATGGCCTGGAATAGAGGGTTTTACATGCTTGTGCGCACACACATACCGGCGCTATGCAAAAGGTCCTTCATGTTATCAGGATGACAGTTGAAACAGAATTTGAATATAACTGAAGGCTCTCAGTCGCTCAACTGCGTCCAGATATGATCCTGTTTCACTACACCGCAACATGATGATGTATTTGTAACCTTTTCAAACCCTAGCCGTCATTTTTATCATTTCCACATGAAAAGAAACGTCCCCAAATGTGTTCCACTGTAAAAGTGAGACGCCTTGACATGACAAACACACACACACACTCGTTAGCCGGCCCCAACTGTTTTCATGACCATTTCCACACTCAGTTTGAATCTAACACATTTGTTTTGTAGATCAGAGCATCTTGTTACTAAATGGCTAAAACCACCAAAACAAAAACACTCTTTGTCCCTCTCCCACTTTGTCTTCTGAAGACAATTCTATCATCTTATCCAGCATATTGCCTGCAGTAAGTATCGTTGTTAATGCTGTAAAGTGCAGTACGTAGTGCAATGCCAGAAAAGCCAGAACTGAGAGACTCAGGAGAAGTTTTTATCCCCAGGCCATCCGAACTCTGAACTCACACTATACTGACTTTGCACTCATTCACTCCTCAGCACTCATGACCCCCCCCCCCCCCAAACACACATACCTACAAGACTTTTAGCACTTTTACATCCCTCTCCTTATGCTACAGACCTTTTATTTATTTTCTTATTTCATCACACATCAAAACACACACACACACACACACATCTGACTTTCTCCAACTTTTGCACATCTCCATAGAACTTTTTATTTATTATTTTTGATTTCTCCTCTATCTATCTACCCATGTCCTTGATTGCCTAGCCTTTCTGTCCCCACCCCCATCCCCAACACACACACTTACATCATCACTGTCATCACTTCACATACATACAGCACACTGCTTGCTACAGTAAGCCTCCTCTACTTGCTGCACACTGCCCCCCACCCCTCCCTACATACACAGCACATTGTCTTCAGGATCTTCTCCAACATACATCCTCTACATACTTACAGCACACTGCCCCCACCTACCCACACGCACACTACACACACGCACACACACACACAGTCACTGCTACACTCCCCTCCCGCCCACACACACATCTTCACTGTCATCACTCACATACATCATACATACAGTACTCTGCTTGCAATAGTAAGTCCCTTCACCATACTTGCAGTACACTGCCCCCCCCCCTCTCCCCTACTGTACATATACAGCACATTATTTCATCAGGAAGCTTCTCCAACACACATCCCCAACATACTTACAGCACACTGTCCCCCCCCCCCCCCCCAATACACAGCACATTGTCTCATGAGGAAGCTTCTCCAACACACATACTGCACACTGCCCTCTCCCCACATACACAGCACACTATCCCATCTCCCCGGTCATCCCCCCAACACACACACCAAGACCCCTGGCAGTTGGGTTAGCCCCTTGAGCCGTGGATCTGCCCAAGGTTTCTTCCTCTTATGCAGCCCTTGCCACTTAATCTACTAAACCCCTCTTCTACTGCACTTTTTACCCCCCCCCCCCCCCCCCCCCATAAATGCACAAATAGGCTGACACCAGACATAATTTCACTGCATTTCTTACTTCCAGTAACTATATGCATGTGACAATAAACTTCCTTGTATCCTTGTAATGCAGTGCAGTATGTAGTGCTCTTTCAGTCAAGTTCACTCAACGTTAACCAATGGAAAGTTCAGATTCAGATTGATGGCATAATATGCATGCTCCTTCAGAAAAAGTTTATATTAATACACATTCATACCCCCCCCCACACACACACACATACACACAGAAATGTGACACCAGACTCTATGTAGTAAACAGCTGCCCAAAAAGAGTTTATTTTGTCCTTTAATAACATTTTTAAGTGGTCACTGAGCCTTACAACCGCCGGTGCTGTGTGAAAGGTCTCACGCCGACATTTGCACCAATGAACACCAGAATACACCATCACTGTTTGCACAATTACAATGTCAGTCGGGTACATACGGAATATCATACAACAATTGGGTTCTATGGAACTATTTATTTGTTTCTGATTGGCCGAGAGACGTTCCACGGAATATCATACACATCATTCAGCTCAGGAGAAACGCTAATGCAGCCAGCAAGAGTCAAAAATGAACAGTCAACAAGTTTGGACCAGTTTCCAGTGGTCTTTTTTTAGCTTCATATAGCAGTAGAAATAAACAACAATAAACATTGTGAGACATAGGTGAGAGTAAGTGCTTTACTGATGTATTGCAATAATAACATTTCGGTTCCTGGATATAAAAAACACAGTATCACTGACACTGCCCACTCTGGTCCAGCCTCCACAATATTTCTCAGTCTTGTGTGTGTGTGTGTGTGTGTGTGTGTGTGTGCGTGTGTGTGTGTGTTTGGCAGAAAGCTGGGTGAGACAAATGTCAACATTGATAGAAAACCACACAAATTGTCCACTGTAGTCTGTAAATTGTCCACTAGAGTCTGTAAATTGCATAATATCACTTTGTGAGCATGAAGATGAAGCCTGACACACACAAGGTGGGGGAAGTGTGTGTGTGTGTGTGTGTGTGTGTGTGTGTGCCACAGTTGTACTGTATAACAGACGCCCCATAATGTTATATCAGACTTTTCCAGACTTTTCTGGACTAAACATTTCCATTTGAAGGACACAAAGCCAGTTGGGACTCAATGGTGTCTCTGCATCAAAGCTCACAGCAGTGCTATGGTAACCAGCAGCAGCAGATAGACTGGTGCATTAGGACACAGGTCAGAGATGGCGCTATGGTAACCAGCATCAGCATCAGTACCAGCAGAAGATAGTCTGGTGCATTAGGACAGAGGTCAGAGGTCAGAGATGGGTGACTGGTTTGTTTGTTACAAATGAACAAATATTGTGCTTCTCTGGTAGAAGGTGGAAAAAGTAGTGGACCTTATGTTTCTATATTACTCTATCACACACACACACACACACACCCGAGTCCTGAGGTGACTATGATGAGGATCAACAGCAGACTAACACTCGTTCAAACACCCACCCTAAAACAACAGACCGCAGGCCGATCATCCGCTAGCTAGCTAGCTAGCCCAGCACCTCAGCCACTGTACTGACTTACAGCTAGCTAGCTCAGCGCCTCAGCCACTGTTTAGACATGTAGGATGCTAGCCCAGCGCCTCAGCCACTGTTCAGACATGTAGCTAGCTAGCCCAGCGCCTCAGCCACTGTTTAGACATGTAGGATGCTAGCCCAGCGCCTCAGCCACTGTTCAGACATGTAGCTAGCTAGCCCAGCGCCTCAGCCACTGTTTAGACATGTAGGATGCTAGCCCAGCGCCTCAGCCACTGTTCAGACATGTACCTAGCTAGCCCAGCACCTCAGCCACTGTTTAGACATGTAGGATGCTAGCCCAGCGCCTCAGCCACTGTTCAGACATGTAGCTAGCTAGCCCAGCACCTCAGCCACTGTTTAGACATGTAGCATGCTAGCCCAGCACCTCAGCCACTGTTTAGACATGTAGCATGCTAGCCCAGCGCCTCAGCCACTGTTTAGACATGTAGCATGCTAGCCCAGCACCTCAGCCACTGTTTAGACATGTAGCATGCTAGCTCAGCGCCTCAGCCACTGTTTAGACATGTAGCATGCTAGCCCAGCACCTCAGCCACTGTTCTACCACTGCCAGTGTATAGAGCACCTGGCTTAGTGCAGTGGGAACATGACAGCTCCAGCTCCCAGACCCCCCCCCCCCCCTGTCGTCCTGTGAAGCTGAAAGAGCAACTGAAAATGGAAATAAAACCAAATGATCAACAACATTGTCTTTGGTTCTATGTTTTCTCTAGTGTTTTCCAACAGGACTTTTTAACGCTAATATAACTCTGAATGGATTTGAACCTTCCAGGTTTGTGGCTCTGTTCGAAGTGCCTAAATAGAGAGCTGTCTCACTAGACATGCCTTTGGATTGAACGCATCTTTTAAGAATGAGCGTAGCATCTTTGGTTAACACTACGGTAAGACGTTAGCAAAAGCCGGCACTTTAAACTAAACTAGCTACGGAAGCTGCTATCAATGATTACAACAATGATATAATCAGATAGTAGGCTACATTGTTTATTTCTCGCTAGATTTGGACACATCTAAGCAAAAAAATGTCAAACAGATTCAACAGATTCAGCAGCCGTTATTGGTGTCATCCGCCATCTTCGTTTACTTTTCACAACTGTTTCAGATGTTGCTGCAAAGGATTATGGGTAGTAGGGAGCAAGGATACATCAATGCTGCCTTCAAATATGACTGTTATTGGGGTAATTGTAAGATATCTAGAAGGCAGTAAAAAAAAAATTTTCGGCTTCAAACTACACTTGCTGCCTCGCTCCCTAGTTAGATATCTTAAAAGGCATCAGTTTTACCTGTTTCGAACAGAGCCTATGATTTCATTAAGATTTGTTTGTCATTGACAACAAAATAATCTTATTAACATTTTCATTACAAAGACCTACAATCTGAGTCGGGCTTATGGCAAGAGTCTGGTGTATCTGAGTCGGGCTTATGGCAAGAGTCTGGTTTATCTGAGATGGGTTTAAGTGGGTCGTGTGTATCTGCATCTGTCTGGTATAGTTTTGGTCCAGAAACGGGTTTAAGTGGGTTGCTCCTACAGCCAATGTCAAGCTCACTGCACTTTTCCATATGTCTTGAGCCTCTCCTTACACACACACACACTCCCCGCAAAAGCAGGCCTGTTGCTATGCCAACCAGATGCTAATTATTCCCAAAGAAATGAAAAGCACTTCCTGTTCCCTGTTGATGTTCCTGCTGAAGCACTTAAACCCACAGACACACGTTCATGTTCCTGGCCTACTGAAGCCTCTACACACACACGTTCATGTTCCTGGCCTACTGAAGCCTCTACACACACACATACACACTTTCATGTTCCTGGCCTGCAGAAGCCTCTACACACACACACACACACACACATTCATGTCTTTCGCCTGCAGACAACCCTGTTGCTATAAAGAGTTCCTCTTGTTGTAACCTCTTTATGGCATGCCCACTCCAATGCTCATCTCCAGTAATGGGGGTTGTTTACATGTGGTCTGCTATGTTGGCCATAAACCTGCCAGATGGACATCGGATGGGTACATAGAATGTGTGACGCTGTATGTAAATGTATGCGTGTGTGTTTATGGCCTGCTAAATATAGAACAATCCCACAGAGTGCTTTAGTAAACCTGGCCCTCAGCCCAACGTTCCCCCCATCTGCCTAGTTAGAATACAGCACACACACACACACACACCTCTGACGTATACACCCCCCCCCCCAGAACAATAAACAATAAAACAGGGGGTCTCATCTACAGAGGGAAACATGAGGAACACGTTTAATCTCTGTCTTTTCCTAGAAAGCTGCAGAGACTCTAGAGCTTCATGTCCAAGCCAGATCACACCCATATCTGTTCTAGAGCCAGAGCCAGATCACACCCATATCTGTTCTAGAGCCAGAGCCAAATCACACCCATATCTGTTCTAGAGCCAGATCACACTCATATCTGTTCTAGAGCCAGAGCCAAATCACACTCATATCTGTTCTAGAGCCAGAGCCAAACCACATCCATATTGGTTCTAGAGTATGCTGCATTCTGAGCCAAATCACATCCATATCGGTTCTGGAGTATGCTGCATTCTGAGCCAGAACATATCCATATCGGTTCTAGAGTATGCTGCATTCTGAGCTGTTGGCTTTCTCGCTTTTCGCGATGTTCTCATGGCAATCTGGCTGTTCTTTTCGCGATGTTCTCATGGCAATCTGGCTGTTCTTTTCGCGATGTTCTCCATGACAACCTGGCTGTTCTTTGGCCAGAGTGGCCAGACGAGACACCACAACATACACACATTTGTCATGAACTTTGTTTCGTCTTTCGCATGCACATGCAGTTTTTCTTTAAAAATACAGTTAATTAGAGTTGTACAGTTGAAAAAGGTGTAAAAGTCCAGCGCGACAGTCTTGAGAGTTCTTGAGGTTAACATGGTCTTAGAAGAAGAAGAGCCATCAGTGAGACATTGGAGAGAGAACTGGAGAACCATTAGTGAGATAACCTATTGGAGAGAGAACTGGAGAACCATTAGTGCATTGGAGAGAGAACTGGAGAACCATTAGTGAGATAACCCATTGGAGAGAGAACTGGAGAATCATTAGTGCATTGGAGAGAGAACTGGAGAACCATTAGTGAGATAACCCATTGGAGAGAGAACTGGAGAATCATTAGTGCATTGGAGAGAGAACTGGAGAACCATTAGTGAGATAACCCTTCGGAGAGAGAACTGGAGAACCATTAGTGCATTGGAGAGAGAACTGGAGAACCATTCGTGAGATAACCCATTGGAGGGAGAACCAGCCCAGCAGACGCTGCAGCTAACAGACACCGCTGGGGACACTGATCAGGTCAATGACACTGAGGCACGGGACAGAGGTCAAATCGGAGGTCAAATCAGAACAGATCAGCACTGGTCAAGTCAAGTGCACGGGCCTCAGAAAGGGGTCATGATCGTAACCAATGGCAACGCCAAACCATGACACTGGAGTTTACATACCCAGACCACAGACAGCTGAGGAGGGAGGGAGGGGGGATGCCAAAAACAAACAAATAAAAACCAAATAAAAACATGTTCTCCAAGACTCCCAAATAAAAACATGTTCTCCATGACTCCACAGTTTGTTTTTCATCAACTGATGGAACCTTTCCCTCTGTGCTAGTGGGATGTGGTCGAGACACACTCGAGGGTGGATGGTCTGTTTATAAATTAGTTAAGAGCCTGTTCAACCGAGGGCCGGTCTGAAAGATTCTCTCGTGGGAATGGGTGATCTTACTCACAGCACTGGCAAGGTATTTATTATTTACTATAGAAACTTGCTAGGTATCTATGTATCATTATAGAAACTTGCAAGGCGTCCCATGACGCGTCTTTAAAAAAGCAGTTGGAAAATCAACAATCCTTAACACTGCAGAAAAAAACACCCTTGACTGACAAAAATCTATTTAAGTGTGGAAAATAATCAGAAAAGAATCTTAAACAAGAGAACACTGGGAATTAGTAAACACAGTCAACTCCTAGCAGAATCTAAATTACAGATGAATTAAATTAAGCCGCACTTGTCCCGTACATTGCAGAGGCTCAGTAAAAGAGTAGGTTCTCTGTTCCTGTACATTGCAGAGGCTCAGTAAAAGAGTAGGTTCTCTGTTCCTGTACATTGCAGAGGCTCAGTAAAAGAGTAGGTTCTCTGTTCCTGTACATCGCAGGGGCCCAGTAAAAGAGTAGGTTCTCTGTTCCTGTACATCGCAGAGGCTCAGTAAAAGAGTAGGTTCTCTGTTCCTGTACATTGCAGGGGCCCAGTAAAAGAGTAGGTTCTCTGTTCCTGTACATCGCAGAGGCCCAGTAAAAGAGTAGGTTCTCTGTTCCTGTACATCGCAGAGGCTCAGTAAAACAGTAGGTTCTCTGTTCCCAGTCCCACCTTTAGCCATGGAGAGAAAGAAATGAATCCAAGCAGAACACAGAACTCAAGACATGTCGTCACCGGAGAAACATTCCTTTGCCCCACAACGTGCACCGCCTGCACATCTATACACCCCTGAAAAGGCACAATCACTCCTTCCCTGTCCAATCAATTCCTCCGATCATCCAGAGGGACAGCCCTTCTCCAATATTCCAGCCAATCCCAGAGCAGGTAATGGCTAAAAGCTGGCTAGACACCCACACATCCCAGACTCAATGGCAATCTGAGAGTCTGAGAGAATGTGGTATTGTTTTTAGAACATACTAGAAGCATTCTTCTGGAACTCTTGTTGGTCTTGATGTTTCTCAAGGCACTCCTATGACTGCTAATGACAGTGTTTAATGTCTCAAGACAAGCTGCAAGTGTAACCGTTTACAGGCGGAGGATACATGTAAACGGGTCAGACAGGAGGAGGCCTTGATCCGCACTACAACGTCATCTACGTAGGGATGCGCAACGTCATCTGGATCCGCACTACAACGTCATCTACGTAGAGATGCGCAACGTCATCTGGATCCGCACTACAACGTCATCTACGTAGAGATGCGCGTTCACCAGGAGACACTGTACAGGTTAAGTCTGCGCTGTCTGTATCTTATACACATACAAATGGGATTACTGTAGGTTGGCTGAATTTACTAGCGTCAATGTGTATGTTTCACTGTATACATCAGTTGGTCTTTGGAAACAGCCAAATGTGGTCAAAATTACAGAAATAAAAGCACCAAACAAAAGCTGAATGAGTGTGTCTGGATGGAGATGGATTTGAAACAGGTGTGTATGTTTTATTTTTTTTAATGTTCTACAGGGTTAACAGAGGGGGGGCATGAAGATATTATCAGGCAGTAGCAACACACACACACAATCTGAGCACCTGTTACCACTGCACACCCAAGGCTTAAATTGCAGTCACAGCAACTACACCGACCTTGGTAAGATGGAGGTGTGCATATCTATTTGTTTGTGCAGCAGACTGTTCTACATACTAATCAGTCATGGTCTTAAAACAGAATCTTCAGCCCTTCTGTAGATGATATAAACCCTAGAGAAAACAACACATCCTGTCCAAACTGAATCATCTTTGTCTGTGCTGAATATGGTTATACTTTAGTAGGACTGTAGTATTGCCTCGTACATGTGTGTCTATGAAAAATTAGCTTAGTATGCTGTTTTTGTGTGTTGCACCACTCCCCAGATTGGTCAAGCACCAAAGAAAATGCCCTCTGAGAATGGGCAGCATGGAAAGGGTACAGGACGCAGCCTGCACAGGACACATCCTAACATATATAACACATACATATATATATATATATATATATATATACTGAATATGTAACACTAATATATGCAGCGCTTTCAGTGCAAAGCTTCCCCAAAGATGTGGCAAGATTCAGATTTTTTAACAACTTATGTTTAGAGTTCGCCAGAGCGCACTGTTGTACACGGTCATAGCAGAGTAAATGGCTGTCCCTATGGAAACAGAGCCACGTGACTAACTACAGATATGCCTGAGCATATGTGTGTGTGTGTGTGTGTGTGTTGTGGGGTGTGGGTTGGTGACACCTGGCAATAAACAAGACAAAACAAACAAACCCAACAAACAAACAAAAAAAAGTCCACTTTGAATTGACATAATATCAGGAGTTCTGCAGCAAACATGAATATACAGTATGTTTTTCTTTAAAAAACAGTAAAATCACATAATATGTTTTACCAGCCTTTCTAGTTAAATGATTGATATTCTGGTGGAAACACCACTTGTAGCTTTCTTATGCATAATGATTTAATACAATATACACATACGCTTAACTTGAACAGAAAAAAAGTGTTCCCTTCCATGAAGTGCTGGATGGCAGTGGTGCTTTACCAGTAAAAGAGAAACGGGACTGTGGTGTGTGTGTCTGTGTGTGTGTGTGTGTGTGTGTGCGTGCAGTAGATAGCTTAGGAAGTTTGATTGCTGGGACTCCCAACTCTGTGATTGACAGGTGAGGGAGCCAGTCAGGTAAAGAGGGGACTTCTGCGGGGTGTTCTGCTCAAGTAGGCGGGGCTGAGGCGAGTGCAGCAGCCCTAGCAACCCATCACTTTACTCTGAAGCCCTAGCAACCCATCACCCTAGCAACCCATCACTTTACTCTGAAGCCCCGCCAACCCATCACCCTATCAACCCATCACTTTACTCTGAAGCCCTAGCAACCCATCCCTTTACTCTGAAGCTCTAGCAACCAATCACTTTACTCTGAAGCGGGGTTCACATGGCATGCACAAACAGCAGCGCTACGCTACGAAACACATTATTTTCAATATACACGCGCAGCAACTGCCACTGCGTCCCCATAGAATAGCTCCACCGCTAGGAGATTGTTATCGGAATTGTTGCTCAGCAACTTTGAATTTTAACCGTTATGCATTCTAAGTGCATTAATATAGAACGAAATGCAGTTTCTGCCGTGCTATATCGGGAAAATATACAACGGCATCGAACACGATTCAACCGATCATAATCAGGGACCGGAACTATCCGTTTTATAATTTTCAATAAGAACTGGCCTGCCACTGCGCCAAGCAAAGCACAGCCGGGGTCGAAGTTCAGCCGGGGTCGAAGTTCAGGCACGCTGCAAATCATACTGGGGGTCTTTTGTGCACTAATCTTTGGGACGTTACTTCAACCAAGAGCAACCTAGCGGCGAGTGCAGCGCACCATGTGAACCCGACTTAACAGACGAGGATGAGGAAGATGAGGAGTGCTGTTTGTAGAGACGCCCAGTCAGTACTGAGGACACGATGAAGAGGAATGAGTGCATATACACACACAACCAATTACAATACAAAATAACCGAATCCAGAACCTATTCAACAAACAAAACAAAATAAAGCAAAAGAATGTGAAAATAATACCCTGTGCCCAGTCCCACACACACACACACACACACATATAACACCCTGTGCCCAGTCCCACACACACACACATAGAACACCCTGTGCCCAGTCCCACACACACACACATAGAACACCCTGTGCCCAGTCCAACAGACTCTTCCCAAGAAGCCAAGGTGTCTGTAGCTTTGACTGCCTTGGGCTCGAGTGTCTGTTGGAGCGATCTGATTGGCTGGGGCCTGAGGCTTGTGTGTGTTGGAGTGCCCTGATTGGCTGGGGCCTGAGGCTTGTGTGTGTTGGAGTGCCCTGATTGGATGGTATCTGAGGCTTGTGTGTGTTGGAGTGCCCTGATTGGATGGTATCTGGGGCTTGTGTATGTTGGAGCACTCTGAGTGGTCAAGTCAATGCTTTATTGGAACATTGCCTGGCATATGGTTTAGTGTTGTTATTGTTGTTGTTGTTATTGTTGTTGTTGTTGTTATTGTTGTTGGTTGGGGCAGACATAGCTCTGGTGTGCAAACTGCTTCACTGTGTGTACACAGAGAGAGGGAGAGGGAGACGGAGAGAAGAGAGAGAGAGGGAGAGAGAGAGAGAGAGGGAGAGAGAGAGAGGGGGAGAGAGAGGGAGATAGTGAGAGAGAGAGAGAGAGAGATGTGGGCTCTATAGCATGGTAGGTATTCAACATTTGCAACTTCTGAATCCAAAGTGATGAGTTTCTGTGCGTCCGTGTTTGAGGGGTGACCGTTACACACAAGTGTGTCATTTCTTGACCGATATAAACGGCAGGCTATCCAGATGACCAGAAGTGTAGAACTGTATGCAAATGGACTCCTGGACAGAGAGTGTGAGTGTGAGTGTGAGAGAGAGAGAGACAGAGAGAGAGAGAGAGAGAGAGAGATATGCAAATGTGCTCCTGGACAGCCTTTACTGCACACAGCTGGGGACACACTGTTTTAGAGGACAAGACAGAGAGTGTGTGTGTGTGTGTGTGCGCGTGTGCATGTGTGTATGGTGGGGCCCTATGCTCCAGAGCCTTGGGGTAGAAGGGTAGGTAGATGATGCTGACTGATTCTGTGAATAAATGCACCTGTGTCAGAAACACACACACACACACACACACACACACGAACCCAGGTCTCATGCGCCACATAGAACCATAAAGCTGCGATATCAGTCTGCCTGGCGCCCAGGAGACATTATAGTCGGTACATTCTCATGGTGGGCGGAGATTTGGGATTTGGCTCGTGATTGGTCAGGAGCCTCCGAGACGGAACAGAAGAGAACAGCAGGAGCTCCAGCCAGAGTTCCAAGTGCGTCACCTTCCATGCGCAGAGAAAACGGAACTTAAGCATACAAATAAACAACAAAACAACAAACAAAACAAGCTATTTGTCTCAGCTGGTCCCCAACAAAACAAACTGATCCATAAAGGTGCTGACCCGGAACTATCCGTTTTATAATTTTCAATAAGAATTGGCCTGCCACTGCGCCAAGCAAAGCACAGCCGGGGTCGAAGTTCAGCCGGGGTCGAAGTTCAGGCACGCTGCAAATCATACTGGGGGTCTTTTGTGCACTAATCTTTGGGACGTTACTTCAACCAAGAGCAACCTAGCGGCGAGTGCAGCGCACCATGTGAACCCGACTTAACAGACGAGGATGAGGAAGATGAGGAGTGCTGTTTGTAGAGACGCCCAGTCAGTACTGAGGACACGATGAAGAGATCGTGCTGGTCCCCAACAAAACAAACTGATCCATAAAGGTGCTGACCTCAGAACCAGAATTCAATGATGCGGTAAAGAACGACAACAGAACGTAGACCTTTAGAACTTTTTTGCACTGTAGAGCCAGGAGTCTCTCTCCCCTGTACAAGGGAGCAGCCAAGGCTGTTAAGGGAGGGAATGTTTGGAGCTGTCCCACTGTGTGTGTGTGTGTGTGTGTGTGTGTGTGTGTGTGTGTCTTCAGGCCGTAGCTGTATGGCTGTATGGCCATCAGATATCCAGTAGCGTTGAACGTTCAGGACGGGGCAAAGGTTTTGGGTTATTTGGAGGGGGGGTTGGACACTGTTGGGTTATTTGGAGGGGCGGTTGGACACTTGGGTTATTTTGGAGGGGGGGTTGGACACTGTTGGGTTATTTGGAGGGGGGGTTGGACACTGCATGCACCAGGAAGCTCCTCCAGCTCCACGTCCAGCCCCCCACCAAACGCCATCTCCATAGCGACGGGCAGCCCACCACCAAACAGCATCTCCATAGCGACGGGCAGCCCACCACCAAACAGCATCTCCATAGCGACGGGCAGGTTAGTCCACGAAGCGCTGGCAGGCCTTCTTCCAGCGGCACGCCGTGCACCACATGTCCCGGTTCTCCATGCCGTACACCTTACGACACTTACGGCCCTCACCACGCGGCTTTCTGCGGTGTACACACACACACACACACACACACACACACACACCTGGAGTGAGGATCAACAACAGCACCTTACAGTATGTATGTGTTTGTCTATAGGTGTGTGTGTGTGTGTGTGTGTGTGTGTGTGTGTGTGTGTGTGAGTTTGGGCTGTAACAATATGCATATCGAAACCGAAATCGCGACATTCATATCCACGAACCTGTGTCACAAACCTCTCCAAATAAAACATTCACAATCGTGAAAGCAAGGACGCATAGAAGACGACTAGCTAAATTACTATTACATCATTAGCATGCTGCACACATTTGTTTAAAACTCAACCCTCAAGTTGACTGATCATCTCAATACCAACGTTTTCCCAAAAGGGCCTGTCCCAGGGAGAACAAGTATTACCTTGGAACTTCAGCACACATGGGGAAACTGAACAGTCCAATCAGTAGACTATGATAAGCTAGCCAATTATGCCACTTTGTTTACAATATTTCCAGGCATCAACCAGACAGCTGAATTAAAGAGGTAGAGTTGTAATAGAAATAGTAGGCTATCAGTTCCAAAATTTGCCAGCTTATATCTGTTTAATAATGACTCTTCCCTAGATTTTAGACTTCTACATAAAAAACTAATCTTCGCTGGCTTTACTGCAGCAAAAAAAAACTATTTTACATTCATGGTTCACTTCAGCTGCCCCATCAATACAAAAATGGCTTAAACACGTGGGGAAACTGAACAGTCCAATCAGTAGACTATGATAAGCTAGCCAAATATGCCACTTTGTTTACAATATTTCCAGGCATCAACCAGACAGCCGAATTAAAGAGGTAGTTGATGGTTCACTCCAGCTGCCCCATCAATACAAGAATGGCTAGGCCACTACAGAAGCATTGCCAGTATAGAAAGGTCCTTGGCAGTAATAAATAAGGCTCGAGCCTCTACAGTCAGTGAATGGGGTACACTCATCTTATCTCTAACTAACCTCCCGAATTCTGGCATGTTAGTCCAAATGTAATCTTCATATGTATGTTTTTATATCACATCAGCATTGTTTTGTACGTATATGTATGTGTATGTATATGTATATTTTATTATTATTTAATTGTATTATTAATATTACTTTTACTGTATTTTTATTATTATTCTCAGTATTATATGTCTAAATATGTGTAGATAACTCTGGCTATGTGTAAATAGTTTCTGTCATGAGATTTTGTCATGTGATTTTGTCACGTCAGTTGATCACAAAAAAAAGAAATAGTAGGCTATAATCTGCATAAGGTGTGCGGTCATGAATATCATAAATTCAGTATTTTCTGTTTTTATATCAGGATATAATATAATACAGATATGCAATAATATATTCTATCTGGTGTTCAAGGCTCTCGAAATGTTATTTCATCAATGCTCCGAATTAGTGTGTGCGTGTTTGTATGGGTGTGTGTTTGTGTGTGTGCATGTTTGTATGTGTATGTGTCTGTGTGCGGGTCCTTGCCTCACTGCTCACCTCACTGTGCGTTCACTGTGTGCTGAGTGTGTTTCACTAATTCACGGATTGGGATAAATGCAGAGACCAAATTTCCCTCACAGTATCAAAAGAGTATATATACTTATACTATCCTATACTAATAACATGTAATAATGTATATGACCCCATCCTATATATCCTATCCTATACTATACTAATAACCTGTAATAATGTATATGACCCCATCCTATATATCCTATACTATACTAATAACCTGTAATAATGTATATGACCCCATCCTATATATCCTATACTATACTAATAACCTGTAATAATGTATATGACCCCATCCTATACTTATACTAAACTGAATCATGAGTTTGGTGTATCGTTACAGCCTGTGTGTGTGTGTGTGTGTGTGTGTGTGTGTGTGTGCGTGTGCGTGTGTGTGTGTGTGTGTGTGTGTGCGTGTGTGTGTGTGCGTGGTTACCTGAGTGAGCTGGTGGCTCTGGGTGGTGAGGACAGGGCAGTGATGGTGTGTGAGCGCTGCTGTTGTTCTCCAAATCCCTGTGAGCGAGTGTGTGTGGGGGAGGCCTGCAACACCAACAAGAACACACACAGCTAGACACACTGAGAGAGAGTGTAACTGTGTGTGTGTGTGTGTGTGCGTGTGTGTGCGTGTGCGTGCGCGTGTGTGTGTGTGTGTGTGTACTCACTGATCTGCCAGTAAAAGTGACAGGTGGGGACTGCCATGAGATGCTGATGCTGGAGTTGGTTGTCGGGGTGAAGCTGAAGCTGCTGGAGGTGGAGGTGGAAGAGGGGATGCTCACGGGTGCAGTGGCCTGGAGGAGACAGCAGGGGGCGACAGACAGTCAGCAATGTACACACTCACAGCCCTAACAACCCAGCAACCCAGCAAGCACAGGGGCCCTGTGTACACATTCACAGCCCCAACAACCCAGCAGGCACAGCCCTAACAACCCAGCCGGCACAGCCCTAACAACCCAGCAAGCACAGGGGCCCTGTGTACTCACTTACAGCCCTAAAAACCCAACAATCCAGCAAGCACAGGGGCCCTGTGTACACACTCACAGCCCTAACAACCCAGCAGGCACAGCCCTAACAACCCAGCCGGCACAGGAGCCGTGTGTACACACTAACATCCTGAAATACTTTAGTCGTACTACATATTTGTTCCATCCCCTAACTAAACCAGATGATTCTCTCTCTCTCTCTCTCTCTCTCTCTCTCTCTCTCTCTCTCTCTCTCTCTCTCTCTCTCTCTCTGTCTCTCTCTCTCTCTCTCTCTCTCTCTGTCTCACCTGGTAGGCGTGGTCAGCATGTACCAGGTACAGGGCGCTGTGTGTGTGTGTGTGTGTGTGTGTGTGTGTGTGTGTGTGTCTCACCTGGTAGGCGTGGTCAGCATGTACCAGGTACAGGGCGCTGTGTGTGTGTGTGTCTCACCTGATAGGCGTGGTCAGCATGTACCAGGTACAGGGCGCTGTGTGTGTGTGTGTGTGTGTGTGTGTCTCACCTGGTAGGCGTGGTCAGCATGTACCAGGTACAGGGCGCTGTGTGTGTGTGTGTGTGTGTGTGTGTGTGTGTCTCACCTGGTAGGCGTGGTCAGCATGCACCAGGTACAGGGCGCTGTGTGTGTGTGTGTGTGTGTGTGTGTGTGTCTCACCTGGTAGGCGTGGTCAGCATGTACCAGGTACAGGGCGCTGTGTGTGTGTGTGTGTCTCACCTGGTAGGCGTGGTCAGCATGTACCAGGTACAGGGCGCTGTGTGTGTGTGTGTGTGTGTGTGTGTGTGTGTGTGTGTGTGTGTGTGTGTGTGTGTCTCACCTGGTAGGCGTGGTCAGCATGCACCAGGTACAGGGCGCTGGGGGCGGAGCGACTCAGAGGTGTGCTGTTGCCGCCGGCGATGCAGGCTCCAGATTCCCCTTTGACCCCGTTGGTCGTTGTGTCTCCCTTCCGATGGTGCGGCTCTGGGGGCAGCGCCCCTCCCGGGGGGGTCGGTCCGCCAGAGGGGGGGGCTACAGTGGACAGCCCCCCCAAACCCTCAGCCACGGCGTCGGTGTTGAGCTTTATCTCCGTGTAGTAGAAGTCCTCCTCCCCATCACTGCACTCTGACTCACAGTTACGGCTGAGATGCAAACCAGTGTGCTAGAGTTAGGGGTGTGTGTGTGTGTTTGAGAGAGTGTGTGTATATATAAGTGTGTAAATGTGTGTGTGTGTGTGTGTGTGTGTGTGTGTGTGTATATGCGTGTGTGTGTATATATGTGTGTGTGTGTGTATGTGTGTGTCTTACCCAAGGTGGATAGTGCGAATATGTCTCTGAATGCCTGCTGCTGTGCTCAGCACTTTCCCACAGTTCTTCCACAGGCACTTGAACATCACCTTCATGGAGTTCTGCAACACACACACACACACACACACACACAGTTAGACCTACGCATTTGTCTTTCTGGGGGTTGATTACTTGATTGGTAAGGTGTGCCAGTGTCCTGAATAGTGATGTTAGTTCTGTTGGTTGTTGCTGCAGTCTATGGACCAACTGGATGAGGGGACTCTTTTCCGTGTTCAATTGATCAAAAAGTGATAAGACGTGGGGTCGCATGTTTAAGACGTGGGGTCGCTTGTTTAGGTTGTGGGGTCGCATGTTCGTGGGGTCGCATGTTTAAGATGTGGGGTCGCATGTTTAGGTCTCTGAAGTGATAAGACGTGGGGTCGCATGTTTAAGATGGGGGGTCGCATGTTTAGGTCTCTGAAGTGATAAGACGTGGGGTCGCATGTTTAAGATGTGGGGTCGCATGTTTAAGATGGGGGGTCGCATGTTTAAGATGGGGGGTCGCATGTTTAGGTCTCTGAAGTGATAAGACGTAGGGTCGCATGTAGATAGATAGATAGAGATACTTTATTGATCCCCAGGGGAAATTCAAGGTCTCAGCAGCAGCATACATACAACACAAACACATTCACTAACAGCAGAAAAAGTAAATAAAAGTATATAATATAAAAACACAACTAAGTAATAAGGACAGTAGAAGATAAAGAATATACTAAATATACTAAAATACAAATTATACTAAATAACACTTAATCTAAATAAATTCTAAAAAAACAGTATCCACATAGTGGTGATTAATCAATCAAGAGGCGCTTGCAATGACTGAGGCAGGGACTGAGCCTGTGATTCTCTGTGCATCCCTGTGTTTAGGTCTCTGAAGTGATAAGACGTGGGGTCGCATGTTTAAGATGTGGGGTCGCATGTTTAAGTCGTGGGGTCGCATGTTTAAGATGTGGGGTCGCATGGGGTCGCATGTTTAGGTCTCTGAAGTGATAAGACGTGGGGTCGCATGTTTAGGTCGTGGGGTCGCATGTTACGGTCTCTGTAGTGATAAGTCGTGGGGTCGCATGTTTAAGACGTGGTGTCTAGGGTTGTGCCGATAGATGATATCATCGTCCATCGTGATGGTTGACAGGCATCACGATGGAAAGAAACAATCGTGATGCCACGCCCCCACATGCCAGTCACTAATTCCTGCTGTAACAGGCTAAAACATAAAAAAACCTTTCCCTGAAAATGAAATTGAGCCTACTTTAAAGGCTGTCAACCAAACAGTTATCACGTATTAGTCTACCGTCTTGTAAAATAAAAGACGTATTAGTCTACCCTCTTATTATGACTGCCGCGCAGCGAAGCGGCGGTCATATAGGTTTAGTCAGATTTTTTTTTTTCTTCTTTTTCGCATGCCCAAATTTCCGTCAATGATTCCTGGGACACTGAAAGACCGGGGTACACGAAACTTGGTGGGCATGTAACCCCACATGGATAGCATGGAACCATCGTTTTTCGTTTTGATCTGTAGCCCCCCCGCTGGACTGGACCCCCCGAAAGGAGGGTAGGGCAGACACAGTTTTCTGTGAATATCTCGAGAACCGTAGGGCCTAGGAGGTCCACCTTTTTTATGTATGTTGGTCTTAAGGGGGCATGTCAACCCATCCCATTACCACTTATTTCATGTATAGCGCCACCTAGTTAAAAATTAAAAAGCAAAAAATTAGGTGTTTTCATCACAATATCTCTGGCTGACAAGGTCAAAACTGCACGAAATTAAAAGTGTAGGATCATTATGACACCCTCCGAATGCATGCCAAGTTTTGTGTACTTTCGTTCATGGGGGGCCTTACAATAAAATAATTTATGTGTACATTTAGTGACGTACACCAACAAGGATTCCCGGGACACTGAAAGACCGGGGTACACAAAACTTGGTGGGCATGTACCCCCACATGGATAGCATGGAACCGTCATTTTTCGTTTTGATCTGTAGCCCCCCCGCTGGACTGGACCCCCCGAAAGGAGGGTAGGGCAGACACAGTTCTCTGTGAATATCTTGAGAACTGTAGGGCCTAGGATGACCAATTTTTCCCGTATGTTTGCCTCCAGGGGTCATGTTAACCCATTCCATGTGCACACATGTGCATAAACAGATACACACGCACACACATACATTTACAGTAATCATACGTATGACACATACTCACACAGTAGACATATGTACGCATGCATGCACATGCACAAACACACATACGCAGGCAAACACACAAGCACGCACATACACACACATAAACATAAACTTGTACACGCACACATGCACACAATTCAAGACAACACAAGAATTTTTCCCGTCATCTACTTCCTGAATTTTTGGTCATTGATACCCTGGACACCGAACCACCGGGGTACATGAAATTTGGTGGGTATGTAGCCCCACTAGACTTTTACGGAAACATTTCATTTCGTCCCCGGGGACACTGTAGTGACTGTACACTCATTGGCCTGTAAATGGCGGTGCACACATATACACATGCACACACACAGGCACCCACATACTATCGGTATTAGAACGGCCGATACATAATTACAAATTCAGTAGGATTAAAAGAAAGCCAAAATAAATATTCATCATCATGGCTGCATTTTCAGTATTGGCGATAAGTAGTCGTTTGTCCACTAGATGGCGCATCGTTGCAGTGAGACGTAATTTTGTTGGAAGTTAAAAGTGGGTTGGAAAAACAATGGACGCTTCCTACAAGGACTGTATTTTACCGCAGCGAACATCTAATAAGGATAGGACGATGTTCACATGAAGTGTAATTCCCATTTCTTCTTGAAGCCGAAATAAATCTGAGGATGTTTATCGGACATGCTTGGTTTTTACTGCAGGTACGTTAATCTTGTAATATCAATAAGGACCTAGGTAATGTTACCGTTAGCGTTGGTTGAGTGATGGAGGCCCATTTGATTGATTGCATTTGTAGAAAACTATAAATGCGGTTATACCAAGCAAATTGATAACAGCACTGTTTGTATCTTTCGACTGTCATTTATTGCATGTGCTACAAAATCATTCTGTGCAATGGAAGATTTACCAACGTTACACCGGTCTGATACAGTTTTGCCTATACATGCGTGAGACTGAGACGCCTGTTTATTTTGTTTTAAGTGCGTGCAGGGTGTGAGAGGGGAATCTATGTGCTTTGATTCCAGCTTGGTAGTTGTAGTCTGTGAAATTAAAAAGCATGTGTGTGTGAAGTATCCAAACAATGACACCTTCATTTCATTATGGCTGCTTTAGCAACACACCTTAAGCTACTGTGTAGTGGGTCCCATTTAGAAGTGGCTACTTCATTCGCGCTTTCCTTGACTCATGGAGCTGCATGAATGTTATTACAACTTTTCGCCACGATATGACAGTTTAAGTCCGCTTGATACTGTAAGGCGTAAGCCATTGATTTCCAAAGGAGATTTTATTTGTGTCGCCAGCATAGCCTATTGACAATTTATGTTGTCAATAGGCCTACCTTATAATCCTACCTGTAGCTTAGGGAAGCTAACAGCTTTCTATTAGGATCTAGTTTGTTAGTTACCGTTTTGTCATAACTCCCTGATGCATTTTTGCATTTAGAATAGCCAGAGCGTGTATATCTCAATCGGAAAATTAAACAATATCGGGTGCCTATGGACTAGGCTGGGTGAACCCAGCCTGATCTGCCCGCTATTTATTTTTTGATTTCTTAAAAGATTGAGCTTGGTCTGATGAAAGCCAGACTAGCCATGGACCTCAGTTACACAATGCAAGGGAACATGAATCAGCCTATATTTGCACGAACAATAACAGACAAAAGCTCTTCAACTTTGGCCCGTTAAAATGTGTATGAACAGTCTAGCGACGCATTTCATCAAGGCCCATTTGGACATGTTAGTTATTTGCACCACTGGTTAGATGTAAAACAGCATTTCGTTTCAGACTACTGTTACTTAATTTGTGCATTAACACGTTTCAGACTACTGTTACTTAATTTGTGCATTGACAGTAAAGTATTACATAAACTAAAGATGACTAAAATCTTATGTAGAAGAAGAAACATTCACAAAAAATCCATCCATCCAAAAATGACCTTTGTTTTTGATAGCTGTTGAAAACGGCATGGAACTGACCAAGATGTTTTTGTTTATAAATAAATAAATAAATAAATAAATAAATAAATAAACATTATGCTGATACCTTTTGCTTTTCCCAAATACAATGTAGCCTACAGGTGTAAGTGACCTTTCATCAATCCAGTTGCAATGGATGAACTGTGATGAACTGCCCTTGATTGTTTAGAGATTTTAAAGGTTTTATAACAATGCTACATCTTCTTTGGCTATTCTACAATCTATTCACCTTTTCAGCACCAGTAGGCTACTTTCTGTGCAGCCGCACGCACACACTCAGGCATGCCAAACAAGCATACACAAAAGTTTCAAGAGTGGGGGATGGAGTAAAATATGGAGACAAATTGAAGTGTGATTTATTTTCGCGGAACGGATGTACAGGACTGAGCGGCGGTCATATTTTGTACCGCTATGTGGTACATCTAGTTCAAATAATTCCTGACTGTGACGTGAATGTGTAGCCTAATTGTCTTTTTGTAGCCTACATGTCTCGCAGGCCTATAGCCTACATTGGACGTAATAGGTAGCCTAATGTTTTAGCAAATAAATATAGATTTATTATTGTTAGGCTACGACTAGGACATTCTAGCGCTCAAATATTTTTGTCTCCTCGGTGTTAAAATAAACCATTTCTTTAGTTAATTATAGGATCAGAAGGTAGCCTATTCGTCTTTCACTGGCTTGTATTTCATGCATTTAGCAAAAGTCCCAGACAGCAGCGGAGTGGTAATCGGGATTCGTTATTTGTAAAAGTGTTTTTACTTCGCCCTCCTATAAATAGCCTGGACTGCGCGATCGCAGCCCTTTACTTTCACTTCCCGCCGCCCTCAGTCAGCCGGTAGCCTGATAACGTGGGATGCTGCATAGTACTAAGATTTTAAATGAGTGACCACGATAGTAGTCTTAAGTAGCTTTTTTGCTGGGCCCAGCGAAGGCTGGCAATGTGTAATATTCCGCTGGTTGGTGCCCCCCCCCCCCCACGATATCATCGTCCATCACGATCTTTTACTGTACACATCGTCAAATGCCAATTTAGGCGACATCGCCCAACCCTAGTGGGGTCGCATGTTTAGGTCTCTGAAGTGATATGTTGTGGGGTCGCATGTTTAAGTCGTGGGGTCGCATGTTTAAGTCGTGGGGTCGCATGTTTAAGACGTGGGGGTCGCATGTTTAAGTCGTGGGGTCGCATTGCTCAATGTGGCCAGAATCTGATGAAGTGTTGGATGTGGAGTCGCATCTCTTTCCCTTTTTTAATAAAAGGGGGTACTGGCCTAATTCTGATTTTTTTCTCTCTCTCTCTCCATCCCTCCCTTCTCTCCCTCTCTCCTTCTCTCTCTCTGCATGTTCTCCTCGGCAACAGACATGTCTAAATGTGGGACATGTAGTGCAGGCATCTCCTGTGTGTGCTGTGTAGTCTAGTTAGCTGTAGTGGGTATACTGTGGTGTAGTCTAGTTAGCTGTAGTGGGTATACTGTGGTGTAGTAGTTAGCTGTAGTGGGTATACTGTGGTGTAGTCTAGTTAGCTGTAGTGGGTATACTGTGATTTAATAGTTAGCTGTAGTGGGTATACTGTGGTGTAGTAGTTAGCTGTAGTGGGTATACTGTGTAGTCTAGTTAGCTGTAGTGGGTATACTGTGATTTAATAGTTAGCTGTAGTGGGTATACTGTGATTTAATAGTTAGCTGTAGTGGGTATACTGTGGTGTAGTCTAGTTAGCTGTAGTGGTTATACTGTGATGTAGTCTAGTTAGCTGTAGTGGATATACTGTGGTGTAGTAGTTAGCTGTAGTGGGTATACTGTGGTGTAGTCTAGTTAGCTGTAGTGGGTATACTGTGGTGTAGTAGTTAGCTGTAGTGGGTATACTGTGGTGTAGTCTAGTTAGCTGTAGTGGGTATACTGTGGTGTAGTCTAGTTAGCTGTAGTGGGTATACTGTGATGTAGTCTAGTTAGCTGTAGTGGGTAAACTGTGATCAACCCAAATGTTAATACTTATCTTTGCCTATTTTAAGTAGGTATATGGAGATGGTGATGCTTTTGGTATATGGGTATACTGTGTAGTCCTGAGTATCACATAGACTACACCACTGTGTGTGTGTGTGTACAATTTGGGCGTCATTAAGGTGTGGGGAGTGGCATCAGACTCACTGGGCAGAGACTTGTATGTGTATGTGGGGGTCTGTGTGTGTGTGTGTGTGTGTGTGTGTGTGTGTGCGCATGTGTCCTAAACATGTTCACTCTGTACTAACTAACTAACACACACACACACACACACACCCGATCATGAGGGACTGCTTCACCTTGCACTTGCATGTGATTGGTTGGCTCACCTTGCGCTTGCGCGGGATTGGCTCGTCAAACAGGAGGCTGCTGCAGTCGTGGTCGTCCAGCGTGTCGTCGGGGGCGACGGCGCCGAGGCTCGGCATGCGGAAGGGCTTGAGGCTGTCGGCTGACAGAGGTGGTGACGGAGTGGACGGGTTGGACTGGTCACTCGGTGCACTCCAACTCCAGTAGCCACTGCTGCTGTAGCTCGAGCCCTCCTTCCAGGAGCCACTCAGACCGTCTAGGGGAGAGAGGGAGAGAAACACGTTAGATACGCATGTCTGTGGGAGGAAAGAGAGAGAGAGGGAGAGAGAGCAGGGGAGAGAGAGAGAGAGAGAGAGGGCAGGGGAGAGAGAGAGAGACAGAGAGAGACAGAGAGAGAGAGGAGAGAGGGAGGAGAAAGAGAGAGAGAGGGCAGGGGAGAGAGAGAGGGGGGGGGGGGCGTAACTAAACTATACTATAAAACTTAACTCTACTATACTATACTATACTATAACTAAACTCTACTATACTATACCTAAACTCTACTATAACTAAACTCTGCTATACTATACTATACCTAAACTCTACTATAACAAAACTCTACTATACTATACTATAACTAACGCCTATGCAAATAGGCAAAACGGAGGAAGTTATAACACATTAACACATCACTATATGAATGTTGGAGGAAGTTACATCACTATATGAATGTTAGAGGAAGTTATAACACATTAACACATCACTATATGAATGTTAGAGGAAGTTATAACACATTAACACATCACTATATGAATGTTGGAGGAATTTACATCACTATATGAATGTTAAAGGGGTGGTTCAGGATTTTGGACATAGGACCTCATTTCCAAGTTAGCAAGTGTGATATTTATCAGTGGAGACCGTTTTTGACACGTTTCATTCAGTTGCAGAGTTTGCAGGTGCTAGGCTAGCGCAAGTCATCAGTATGCGTTAGCCTGCCACTAAAAACAGTCTTACCCACTCCAAAGTACACCTAATTCACAGATTGGGATAAATGCAGAGACCAAATTTCCCTCACGGGATGAAAAAAATATATAATACTTATATACTATACTAAAGTTAGCTTGCTACTATAACTTAAACTTAACCTCAGACTTATTTGCTGGTTACAGTAACTAGGCCAATGGATATTAATGTGTCTATTTGTCGATACTTTGTACAAAATCTAAGCAAGAAAAGGCCAAACAAATAAGATTAATATTTTGGCATGGCAGTCTATGGGGGTTGCCCTTCTGAGTACCGTTTCGATCACACAGTCTATTGTTGTCAGTGGTGAGCGATGCAGACACAGACGACACCGAGCGTTATGGCGGTGAAATGCACCGCGATGCAAAGCAACCCGACGCAGAACCGTAAAAGGGTCACGACGCCGTAGGAGTGGTGGCGTAGCTACATCGTGGAGTTGACGCAGAAGCATGTTGAGCCCTTTAGTAGATATCCTTTGGTTGAAAATAAATCTTTTTTTTCTTTTCTTTCCTCTAAATGCCATGTGTTGCGACTCTCGCTGGTAACTTTGTTAACTTATCCAGCAAACTATTAAAAATTCACGACTGTAACAAAACACTGCAACTCTCGCTTGCCCTCGAACTAGTCCATCTTCCGGGTTCCGGTTTGTAGCACTCAGCTGAAAAAAATAGAGTGGTGCGCTACCGTGCGCTACTGTGTGCTACCCGGCTAAAATCCCGGCGCGCCAGAGAGCTCTACGTCATTTTGACGTCACGTTGTCGCGCTACCGGTTGGGAACGTCGAGTATGTAAGACGCATTAGGCTGCGTCCAGTCGGCAGGACCAGATTAGGCTGCTCAGCACAAAGACACAGAGGGCCTCGTTAACACACAGCAATGAGGGTCATTCATTGTAACCTTTAACCTTATCCTCTTGCATGACAGATCAGTATTTGGACCTCGTGTTTATCACACTAGTTGTGTACAGTACCCCCCCCCCCCCCCCCCAACACACACACACTCTTATCTTTAGAACTAGTTGTGTACAGCCATTTACATACCCACACACACACACACACACTTTTTATTACAGCAAAATATTTATTTTGTTGTAATAAAAAGCTATCTATGTTTTGGAACTTTTACTTTCTTGGATATTTTTTGGTTTATTGGAACTAACAAGATTCTCCCAGTCAACACCAATGTGACAAAGAACAAATTCTAGACAAAAAGTCATATTACAGAAAGAATGAAATTGCAATACCCACTGACGGATACTTATACTGTGGTCAAATACTGTTACATCTACAATTTGCTTAAAATATTCTCAAGAGACTTAAACTAGAAAACATCCGAGATAAAAATGATCAATTGAACAGCAACATGAGAGATGGAATGTCACTAGAACCCCACCCCCCAACCACGTGCACTCACTCGGACTCCCTCGCGCTCAAACGGGAATCCCGACTGGCCCCTTTAAACCACCACAGAGCCTCATTGTGGGAGGCAGGGCAGACAGGCAGACGGCAGATAGACAGACGTGCAAAATATGCTCGAGTACAGCTGAACTGCTGGGGGTAGTTATGGAGAGGCAAACTATCATCATTAGAGATTTAGGAGCCTGCACATGGAATTAAAATAGTGATGATTTAGAAACCTGCGTGAGGGTCGTAAAACGACTTCTGAACGTCACATTTATCAAGAGAGGTTAGGAAATGGGCCCAGTAACGAGGACGAACAGTAGTCAGGCCTAACATTCTGACAACATGCTGAACATACAAGGACACCGCGACAGTGTAGCAGTGTAGTGTAGTAGTTACTTGGGAATGGGAGAGCTGTAGGCTATTTTTATGAATAAGATGTTGTAGCCTACCAGGCTAAAGTCCAGGCCTAAATAGTATAGGCTACTGGTTAAAAGATCTAATGACTAAATAAACTAGCTGACTTTATACTCATAAAACATGGTATTGTAGCCCATCCTAACGTTAAAAGCTTGCCCGCAGTAATGAAAAACTACTTTAGTTTGTTAAGTTAATGAAACAAGCAAGAAACACAGTAACGAAGTGCGAGTAATTTTTCCTTCAAATGAGAAAATTGGTTGACATACAAATCAAATCCTTAGCCTAACAGTGCACAGACTAAGCGTGGACGAGCAGTGTCCAACGTGACGAAACACAACGAACGCTGAAACAAGTAGCCTTGTCAGATTGACCCGTGCTACATCCGTTTGTTCCAGACAATACCGTTTTCCAGATTCAGGGAGGCTCTCACTCCGTGTCTCTGTAGCAATAAAAAAAGCAATAACTACCTTGTATTCTGATCATCATCATCATCATCATGACCGTGGAGCTGGAAGTCAGCTCAGCTGTGAGGAAGCTAACGTTAGCAAGAGAAGCATTAAGCAAAGTAAACGGAAACCTAGGTCTGGACCGAACATGCTGAAATTACCGTGTTGATTTTTTCGAGGCACATAGCAGCAAGGGGTTAGACAAGCGCTTCGACAGAAAAATACAAGTTGGTATAGCAGCCTAAATCTCTGCAGCTGTAGGCTATTAAACCCTGTAAACTAATATTGAAGCAACAAACAGCCTCCATGGAACAGTGCAACAGAGTGACCCGCAGGCCTGTGGTCAGCAGATTAAATGAAGCGCCTTGAAAGAAATCAACCAATTGCAGGCGTGTGCGTAGCAGGGGTGTGACGAGTGGATCTGCTGAGCGGGAAGTCAGCTGGTTGAGAGATCAGCTGATTGGGGGACTTTAACCTCAGGTTTCCTGATTTGATTTGATTTTGTTGTATTCAAGTTTGTTTTAGTCAATTATGTATTTATTATTTGGTGATAGTTTTCAGGTAGGCTAGCATATCCTCCTGAGAACCAAGAAAAAAAAGTGTCCAACAATTTCTTTTTTGTTGTGATTTCTATTTAGGATTAAAAAAACATCTTACAATTTTTATTTTTTTTAAAAATATTTTTATTTTAAATTTTATAGCATGTTCCCTGTGGTGGACAAAAGGACCATTTTAGTATGAAAAGGTAGCCATGAAAATAGACAAACATGGACAAATTATGCTTTTAGTGGTTTTAAATTAAGGGTAAACTTAACCAAATATAAGGGAAAATGTTATTTATCCTTCTAGACTACTTGATCACATATATCACATGATATATCATTAGAAAGCCCAGGATGTCCTCTTTAAAAGACCACAGGAATTGATAGAATAGATACACACGCAAGTACACACACACACACACACACACACACACACACACAAACACACACACGCACACACACACACGTACACACACAAGTACACACACAAACACGCACACACACACACGCACACACATACACACACGCACACACACACACACGCACACACACACACACGTACACACACAAGTACACACACAAACACGCACGCACACACACACACACGCACACACACACACAAACACACACACACATACACACACAAGTACACACACACACACACGCACACACACACACGCACGCACACACACGCACAAACACACACACACACACGCACAAACACACACACACACATAAACACACACATAAACACACACAAACACACACACATACACACACAAGTACACACGCACACGCACACACGCATACACGCACACACACACACACACACACACACACACGGAGTAACTCACCGTTGGCTCTGATCGGTGGGCTCTTCACGAGGGGGCTGGTGGACAGACTCGTGAGTACCATGGCCGCTGTCACCTTGTCCATGTCCACTTCCTCCTCTGATCTCCTGCAGCACCAACACACAGATCCAATAGTTTTAAAGGGACACCAGGCAACGTTTTCGTGTTAATTACTCATCTTCGTAAGTCGGTATATGGTTAAATGACTCATTACAGGGCGAATGAAGGCTCTCTCGCCCGCCCCTACTGCCTGTAGGAAGAATATCCCGCTTGCAAGTTCAGTGTATCATACCCGCCGACCGAAGCAGGATCAGTTTACATCCTGCATCCACAGCACAGAGGCAGGCTAACGAAACGCTAGCGATTGTTGCAAACGTGTGTATAATGGCAGAGCCGGCGAAGAAGCAGCGAAAACCCTTGACGGAAGACGCAAAGAAAAGGAAAAGAGCTTCAGACCGAGCGAGGGCTTGCCTGGTGTCCCTTTAAACTTCAACAGAGTCCTAGAGCCTTCAAGGAAGTGAATGCTTGGCAATGGAAAGTGGTCAGACACTCTGTACAAATGAAATGTACGTACGAGAATCTGGTAGGATCAGGCTAAGAAGCTAGACCCTCCAATGTGATTGGTGACCTTCCCCCAATTCACCATCACAAAGCGCACCTTTAACCAACAACATGCAACCAAGACAGGGCAGTGACTGGCCATCGTCACCTTTAACCAACAACATGCAACCAAGACAGGGCAGTGACTGGCCATCGTCACCTTTAACCAACAACATGCAACCAAGACAGAGCAGTGATTGGCCATCATCCCCAGACAGGGCAATGCCTTCTCCACCATTGGCCTGCAGGGGGAGCTCTAGAACCATATCAACTCCACAAGCTCTCTTACCACGTTTCAAAAACAGTTTCTTTCCTTCAGCCTGGAGAACGCACTCTCACACACACACACACACATACTGACACACACACACACTCACATACGCTCACACACATACACACACACACACACACACACACACACGCACACACACACAACACGTGGCATTGATGGGGAAATTTGTATTTGATCTCTAGTAACTTTAATGATTCATTAGCGCAATTAGCCAGTATAGGACATAAAGATGTTGTCATATCATTAAGATGTTGTCATATCATGAAGATGTTGTCATTGCTATATATGAATCCTTTCTACTCATGTGTTAAGTGCATGTTATGATGTGTCTGTGTGTGTGTCTGTGTCGTATGTCACACATACAGTCTCTCTCTTTCACTCTCTCGGTCTCACACACACACACATTCATATCATATGATTCCTGT
>NC_055977.1:1388222-1393222 GCF_018492685.1 Alosa sapidissima | reverse complement strand
ACAGATCAGTATTATAAGTTAGACTATGAACGAAAAATACACGATTTGTATGAAATAAAGGGAAACTTTGCTGCTGTTATTTATCCCTCTCAGTTTGTCTGTCATCACTATCCCAACAGAGAATGCACTTTTCGTTTGAGCCACTGCGAGTCACGTATATTACGCTGATAGCGTAGCGTGAGATGACATGTCTTGTCATGAGTTTTACAGTGCATCTGTGCAAGATAAACAAATAGGCTAGCCTACTTGCTGCAGAATAGCCAAAAATAAGGCTTCACCAAATTCAGAGCTTCTGGAGCTGCTTGTGATGTTCAATATATTTTTTTCTATGACAGCATATCCGCCAGTTCAGTTTTCAGAGTTATTTGGTTTGAGTATAATAGGCTACAAACAGTTATTTCTTTATCAAGTGTTTTTGCATCGAAATGATTCTTGTTTTGCACCAGATAGAAAATGAGTAGGCTAGTGGCTATAGAATGTAGTATATTATGTGCGCATTTTAGTAAATAATAGCTCACAATTTTGTAAAATGATGCACTATTTAGTACAATAATACATACATAATTTCAATACCCCCCCCCCCCCCCCCCCCACACACACACACACACACACACACACACAGTAACTGAAGTGGATGCCGGTGTACTGAAGTGTATTACCCCCCCCCCCCCAACCCCCCACTAACTGAAGTGGATGCCGGTGTACTGAAGTGTATTATCAAAACACCCCCCCCCACACACACACACACACACTAACTGAAGTGGATGCCGGTGTACTGAAGTGTATTACCCCCCCCCCCCCCCTAACTGAAGTGGATGCCGGTGTACTGAAGTGTATTATCCCCCCCCCCCCTAACTGAAGTGGATGCCGGTGTACCCCCCCACCCCCCTAACTGAAGTGGATGCCGGTGTACTGAAGTGTATTATCAAAACACCCCCCCCCCACACACACACACACACACTAACTGAAGTGGATGCCGGTGTACTGAAGTGTATTACACCCCCCCCCCCTAACTGAAGTGGATGCCGGTGTACTGAAGTGTATTATCCCCCCCCCCCCCTAACTGAAGTGGATGCCGGTGTACTGAAGTGTATTACACCCCCCCCCGCCCTAACTGAAGTGGATGCCGGTGTACTGAAGTGTATTATCGAAACACTAAGGGAAGAAAAGAAAATGAAGAGTGAGGAGGAGTTCCTATTTTCATATCAGAAAGTTGGCGACCCTACTATAGACCCAGAAGAGTTAGAGGATCCGCTGGTCTCTTTAAGATCGCAAGTTTGAGAACTTCAGTTACAGTAACGTTAGTACAGGCGAAAGAGTGGTGGATAAGATGAAACTGTGTGTCGGCGTTGTTCAGCAGTTGTTGGGTATGTGAGTGGAAAAAATGCTACACATATGCGAAGCCATCACCCAGATGATGTAGGCTACCTATGGTATAAAATTCTGACTGTGGTGTTTACATGGATGTACCCAGAGCGGTATGTCCAACGTTTCAGAATTAAAGAAGGGAGCTGATCGGCTGACTGGCCGTTCAGTAAGCAGTGCTGTGATTGGCTGTTTTGGGAAAATTTGTAAAAAAGTTTTGTACTTTGTAATTCGTTTCGTACCCGTAGATCTGTTTCATGTCTGTAGAAAACAGATGCGCACTTGCAAATGGAAAATCCGTCCGTGCAAAAATCGTTCGCAAATTCACAAAACTTTTTTCTACACAGTGACAAAACGGATTTGAAGATGTACAAACCATTTTTACATGCACAAAATATTTTTACGGATACAAATTATTTTTACATGTACACAAATAATTTTTACGAGCACAAAATATTCTTACAAGCACAAAACGTACAGGTACAGAAAACTTTTGGCGAGAATTTTATACCATAGCTACCAGTCACTGAAACGAGGGGAAAAAACTTCCCCTGCGCTTCAGCAGCCTTTGGATACACATTCAAATAGGGCCAAAACCTATGGCTTAAATTAAATGATTTCGTAATGACAGAAAGCTATGTAAATCGCGTGGTAATTACCTTTATGTTGGGGTAACTTGTAACTTCTCACATGAGGAGCTGGTCGTGTTAAGTGCATAGACAGTAAAATAAAGTGACAATGCTAACCAGGCTAATAAACAAACCATGCTACGGTGAGTTAACGTCAAAGGGCAAAGTCACGTGACTTCTAGTTGTAGTCTGTTTATGAAAGGAGCAATTTCGTTTTTTTTTAAAAAGGCAAAATAGTGTGATATTTTCAGTTAGTAGGCTAGATTATTACTTTACACACAATAAAAAAAAAATATTGTGGCAAATTGTAGACCCTTCCATATACAACTAAACACAGATGTTGAAGGTCTTGCTTAAGTGGATTTTTAAAAATCATTTTTCTAAAAATCATTTTTCTAATTTGCACTTTCAGAAATAAGAGATGCTGTAGGCCTATTTTCAGTTTTATAGCTGATTTATTTTGTTTACAAGTTTCAGATGGAGTCTGGGTACTTATTGTACTGTTTAGCCTACATCTTACACACTTCAGGCTGTTGCAGATAGCTCAGGGAAGAGACTGTATGACACTAGGTGCTTTCTGCATTTTTGTTTTGCTTTTCCCTCCATTGTACCGAACTCATACCGAACCGTGATGTCCGAACCGAGGTATGAACCGAACCGTGACTTCTGTGTACCGTTACACCCCTATAGTATACCCACTTAAAATAGGCAAGGATACGTATTAACATTTGGTGTTAATCACAGTATACCCACTACAGCTAACTAGACTACATCACTGTACACAAGGTCACGATGATCAATTATAAATCAATCAATATAGATATATCTCTGTAGCGCTCCATATCTATATTGATATCTGTAGTGCTCTATACCTATATTCTATATCTATATTGATCTCTGTAGCGCTCCAGAGATTAATATAGATATAGAATATAGATATAGAGCGCTACAGAGATCAATATAGATATAGAATATAGATATAGAATATAGATATAGAGCGTTACAGAGATCAATATAGATATGGAGCGCTACAGAGATCAATATAGATATAGAGCGATAAAGAAATCAAAGTAAGAGCGATAAATATAGATTATATCAGGAATGGAGATAATGTTTGTGTGTGTGTGTGTATGTGTGTGTATATATATAAGTATATAGTATACTCTTTTGATCCCTGCATTTATCCCAATCCGTGAATTAGTGAAACACACAGTAAACACACACTAATCCCGGCGCAGTGAGCTGCCTGCATCAACAGCGGCGCTCGGGGAGCAGTGAGGGGTTAGGTACCTTTCTCAAGGGCACTTCAGCCGTGCCTACTGGTCGGGGTTCGAACCGGCAACCCTCCGGTTACAGTAGGCCACGACTAACCAGTAGGCCACGACTGCCCCATAGTGTGTATGTGTGTGTATGTGTGTGTGTGTGTGTGTTTAAATACTCTTGATATTCAGTGTGTTTAAGCGCCTGTGCCTTATACCCTTTGTACTCTGTATCTCACACACAGTTACACACACACACACACACATACACACACACACTTACTCACATGGACACATGCACACACACACACACACACACACACACAGACACACACACACACACACACAGACACACACTCTCTCTCTCTCACAGGAGAGCTTTGTTTCCATCAAGGGCACATCAGTCTGATGATAAATTAACTGCCTCTCTCTGGAGTATGACTGTGTGTATGCGTACGTGCAAATGTGTGTGTGTGCGTATGTGCAAATGTGTGTGTGTGTGCGTATGTGCAAATGTGTGTGTGTGCGTATGTGCAAATGTGTGTGTCTGTGTGTGTGATGAGTGTGCATGTGTTCATGTTTGTGTGTGTGTGTGTGTGTGTGTGCATGTGTCCGTCTGTGTGTGTGTGTGTGTGCATGTGTCTATGTGTGTGTGTGTGTGTGTGTGTGTGTGTGTGTGTGTTATGAGTGTGCATGTGTTCATGTTTGTGTGTGTGTGTGTGTGTGTGTGTGTGTGCATGTGTCCGTGTGTGTGTGTGCATGTGTTCATGTGTGTGTGTGTGTGTGTGTGTGTGTGTGTGTGTGTGTGAGGGAGGTTGTCTCTGTTGCCATGCTTGGTCCTACAGTGTGATTGGTGGAGCCCACCGCCAGTGACTGACGCCAAGGTAACAGGCTCAACTCCTAGTCAACCACAGCTCTGATCTGATTTCTCCAACTAGATGTGTGTGTGTGTGTGTGTGTGTGTGTGTGTGTGTGTGTGTGGCATATAAATGCACAGAAAAACAAGTTAAAGAGGAGACAATAGAAAATCAGGAAAACATGTAGGGAGAGAGGGAGGGAGAGAGGGAGAAAGAGAGGGAGGGGGAGAGAGAGGGAGGGAGAAGGAGAGAGAGAGGGAGAGAGAGAAGGAGAGAGAGAGGGAGGGAGAGAGGGAGGGAGATAGAAGGAGAGAGAGAGAGAGAGAGAAGGAGAGAGAGAGGGAGGGAGAGAGGGAGGGAGATAGAAGGAGAGAGAGAGGGAGAGAGAGAGAAGGAGAGAGAGAGGGAGGGAGAGAGAAGGACAGAGAGAGGGAGGGAGAGAGGGGGGGAGAGAGAAGGAGAGAGAGGGAGGGAGAGGGGGGGGTGTTTAACATCAAACCATGGTGTCATCTCGCATGAAACACACACACACACCAGCGCCACACACACACACACACACACACACACACACACACACACACACACACCAGCGCCACACACACCAGCACCAACCTTCCCTTGGGCTCCCAAACAAACCCAGCTCACACACGCACACATCCTTTTATTAAAGCAAAACAACCACCAACACACCACCAACACATCACCTTTCACTTCACATGTTAAAACACTCCCAACCCCCCCCCCCCACACACACACACTGATGTGTCAGCCTGATCTATTCCACACTCACACCAGTAATGTTGAGTTTAATTCACACACAGGATGTTCCATGTAAGGATGTACAATTACAATTGCAAATAACTTCAAATGCATGAAGCTTCAAAACAGGC
>NC_055977.1:1378222-1383222 GCF_018492685.1 Alosa sapidissima | reverse complement strand
TGTGTGTGTGTTAGATTGCACCAGTAGACATGATGAATGGCAGAGAAAGACAGAGTGAGGTGTGGGGGGGGACAGAGACATCAGGGAAAGACACACCTGAGAGAAGGGCCCTATTGCGTGCGTGCGTGTGTGTGCGTGCGCGTGTGTGTGCCTGCATGTGTGTATGTGCGTGTAACCTGCGTTGTGTTGAACCTGCGCGATTCAGCCCTGCACACGCCCGGACTCAAACCCGCGAAACAGCAGCACCTCGGATCGGGAGGCGAGCGCGCTAACAATTGAGCCAATTAAATAGCCCACGTTACTGGCTCGCATGCCAGCAGCACTCTTGAGGCGTCGGGGAATGAGGTTTACCAACGTTCCACAAGCACAGCTAAGCTAGCTGACATCCGTTACATGCGCGTGTGTGTGCCTGCATGTGTGTGTGTGTGTGCGCGCGTTTGTGTGCCTGCATGTGTGTGTGTGTGTGCGTGTGTGTGTGTGAGTGTGTGTGTACGCGTGTGTGCATGTATGTGTGTGCAAATGAACATACATGTTGGCCTTGTGCGCGTGGGTGCGTGTGTGTGTGTGTGTGCGCGTGCGTGCGTGTGTGCCTGCATGTGTGTGCATCTGTGTGTGTGCAAATGAACATACATGTTGGCCTTGTGCGCTTGCGTGCGTGCGCGTCTGTGTGTGCCTGCATGTGTGTGCATGTGTGTGTGTGCAAATGAACATGCATAAATGTTGGCCTTGTGTAAGTGTTTGTGACATAGATGATTAAATAGAGTAATATTTTGGCGTGGTGTGCATCAGTATGAAATGTGTGGGAGTGTGTGTGTGTGAGAGAGTGTGTGCATGTGTGTGTTTGAGGGAGATCAACTGCACCAACTTCGTCTAAATTACTAAAGTAAAACAAAAACAAATCTCTTCCTAAACAAAACAACTGCAAATCTCCGCTGTGAACAGAAGACGCAGCTCTCCCGACAGGCCCGATGACGTCAGCTTCAGAGGGGAATTCCGTGCCCGTGCTGGGTAATGAATCCCTTCCCCCTCCCGGCCCTCTCCTCTGGACCAGAGAATATCTCAACTCCAGGAACCAGGCAGTTCACAAGTTCAGAATACGAATTTGGTCGTTTATTCTCGCCTCACTGTGGATATCAGATCCTCATCCTTTGCCCCAGTTACTCGTTCGAACGGAGGGCGACTTCTCAACAAACACATTTGGCTCAACATACTGCCTATAGGCTATACATGTGTGTGTGGAACGCGTTCTAAACTACAAAGTGCCTCGGTCACTCGCACAACACTCTGAAATGGAGAGAATGGAGGAGAAAGAAAAAGAGCCCTTGCGAAAGATTTTGGCTGCCCCCGCCTCGTGAGCCGCTTCCCTCCCTCCCAACGGCCACACCATCCATCACGGCGCGAATCTAAACTTGGCTCTGCCAGCGCGACCCAGCCCAAACAACAACCGTGCCGTGCAGAACGCGACCCAGCCCAAACAACAACCGTGCCGTGCAGAACGCGACCCAGCCCAAACAACAACCGTGCCGTGCAGAACAAAGACCCGCCGCTGCACGTGAGCCTCAGAGCGTTTTAATTAGACGGTGATATGAACCGAACCTGGAATTTACCCAGTGACAAAGAAAATGAACCAAAACAAAACAGAATACGCGCTGCCTTTGTTTCTGTGACGCGCGCACGCAGTGGCACTCGGCGCAAACCCGCTTCCCACACAAAACAAGTCAACAAGTGGCACCCCCCCCCCCCCCCCCCTCCCTCCACTCATTTGCCATTCTGGGCACTTCGCCAGGTCCCCGAGCATGTCCCCCAAACGGGTGCGCGCACTCCTCTCCGCTCAGCTCAGCCACGGGGGCCCGGCAGCTGCGACCGGTGGGATTCGCCCCCTCCTCAATTTCACATCCTCCCTCCCTCCCTCATCCATCCCTTCCCGTTCTACTTCTGTTTCAACTTTTCTTTCTTTCTTTCCTTCTTTGCTCCGTGTCTCGAGATGGGAGTCACGTGCGCTGTTTATTTCTCCTCCTGTCCCCTACGGACCGGGCCCGTTGTATCGAGTGGTGAATTCTGGCCACAATGTAGTTGTTCATAACGGGGATACGCATTCCGTCACGTCTGATGCAAGTCTGTTACGGTGTACTCCAGCACGCGGATAGCCCAGTGCGCCCGTGAACTGAGGTCTGCTCTCGTGCTCCGCGGTCTGCGTGCGGAGCTGCCGTGAGATGGGCTCACAATGTGTTTGCTGCGGAACACTTTGGCCAAACAGAAACGTAAACAATTACAATGATGTCATCTGAGTCACTGCGCAGTGTGCTGCTTGTAATTCTGTAATAAATGTTGAGTGACTATGTGTTGTGCGATTGGTTCACTAACGCGTTCAGGGGGAAAAACATGCACTACGACCCATCCCAGCCTCTCCCGGTGTTTTGCATCAAAAGGGAGTCGGAGTGGGGTGGTCCGCTGGGGGGGGGGGGGGGGGATCGGTGTGTGACCACCTTTGTTTGCTTCATCAAGGACTGCAAGTCGTAACTGTACAATATGTTCTCCTTTCTAAAACCGTTACTAGTGCAAAACCGCGGAAGCCCCCATTGTGTCCCATATCCCGTTGCGGCATCATGTTAAATGTTACGACATCAGAGAAACCCTCACAACACTAAAATGAAAACATCATCTGTGGTGTGGTGTCCAAACCGCAGTATAATGCATGCACCACACACACACGCACGCACGCACGCACGCACGCACACACACACGTTTTCAAATAACCATATAAACAAGGCCAGACGCTGCAAAACACAAAAAATACTCTCTCTTGTTTACAAAAACCGGGGGATTGATGTCGTGGTGCAAAACACAGACGCACCCGCTCCGACAGAGTCCCCGGTCAGCTCGCTGCTGCAGCGCGCGCAGGCTTGTTTTGCACCCGCTAGGTCACACAAACAGACGCAGGCATCCCCGTCACGCAGTCGTGACAGCCACCCCCTTCTTTGTTTGACTTGCACCGGGCAATGCCCTGCCCGCGCGCTCCACCGACCGGCAAGACGCGTCGCGCAATTTATGGTACCGCGCACAATAGTTGGGGGTTTCACCTCGCGCGTCGGCACGGCAGCACAGCGGAGCAGCGCAATGCCTTGCAGCAAGCGCAGACTGATCACAACAAAAACAGAATCTGACACACACACACACGCACACGCGCGTGAGCGTGCACACACACACACACACACACAGACATACACATGCACACACACACACACACACACACACACACACACAGAGACATACACATGCACACACACACACTCACACACACACACACACACACACACACACACACACACACACACACCTTCAAACTGGACTTGAGCGGTCCCTTCGCAGCCATCTGACCAGTCGCCATGGCGATCTCCTCCTCAGTGTACTCCTCGAGCGTGCCGTCCTGCATGAGCACCGTGTAGAGGTTGCGTCGGGCTCCGTTCTCCTGCTTGACCGCCTGGACCACCCCCGTTAACGGAGACGCATCCCCCGCCGGGCCGGTGGCATACACACGGCTCCCGATGATGGAGCGCTTCACCAAGCGCCTCGTATGCATAGCTCCACGACGCCGTCCGATTATAGCTTTAGCGAACGCAAACTGTTCGATACGCACCGAATACGTCTCGTTTTAAAACAAACAAACGACAACGTCAAAATAACATAACCACAACGGACCAAGTAGGCGCTCTGAAAGCAAAAACGGAGCATTAGGCAGCAGTAACATATTCGAGCACAGAAGGTCCTCTGTCGGCATTACAACAGTAAAATCAGGACCGGATACAGCTCGAATGTGAAGTATGACATCAAAAGAGCACAGATACGCGCCACGGATGCATGCAAGCGACCAGTTTTCCTCGTCTCGTTCTTTATCCGACCGGCAACCAATATTTCTTGATTCGACCTGTTTATTTTCCTCGCCGTTCCCTTAAGCCTAAGAGGCTCGTGAAAAACACGGAACGGCACGCTCGTGTTGGACCGAGAGATACGTGCTCGTGTCCATTTCAGCCAGAAGATCTCAGCGCAAATTACTTTCTTTCCTCTCCTACATTTCACAAACGTTTTATGTTGTTGGTGCCTCTGTCTACCGGGACAACGAGACCGTGCCAGGGAGCGCGAGCGACCGGTATCCAGAATCCGGATTCAACAGATCCGAAAAAAATCCACTCCGTGGCCCTTCTCGCACGAGCCGCTGCCTCTACCGGTGGAATGCCGCCTGTAAACATGTGCGTTCGCCCGGCCGACGTGCGCGCTCATTGGCTGGGAGCTCACACGCCTCCGCGCGCTGAACACGGCACTCTTCGTGTCGGTTTCCCTCCAAACACCGGTAATGGAGGCTGAGGAGTAGCATTCAAAACAATGACGCAAGTCAAGGATGGGGGCTGTGGGGTGCGTGTGCGTGTGTGTGTGTGTGTGTGGGGGGGGGGGGGGGGCGTGTGTATGAGTGTGTGTGTGTGTGTGATGAAGATGGAGGTCATTCAAAAACATACAGAGGCAGCTGCCTTTTTGCATTCGGTCAGTTCCTCCCATATGCAGTCTGTCATTAGTAGTAGTATATATTATATAGTATATAGTATAGTAGTAGTAGTATATATTATCATACATAATTATACATATGTATGCACGGACCCACACAAGCACGCGGACACACACACACACACACACACACAAACACACACACTCACTCACTCATATGCTATTGTTTATTCTGTGTTCACATGTTATACCCGCATTGCTGTATGTCTATTTTCTTTCTTTTGTTATTCTACTGTGTTATCTGTAACACTGGCGTTGGCAACACTGTATCCAAACAGCCATGCTAATAAAGCTCCTTTGAATTTGAATTTATATCTCCCATTTAAATGTGACGTGAGTATTCGGAAGCCCCCTTTACTTGTGAGTGACATCTACAGTGACAAGTTCAGAAATAGGCCAGGTGTGTGTGTGTGATGAAGATGGAGGGCATACACAAGCACACA
>NC_055977.1:1358222-1360722 GCF_018492685.1 Alosa sapidissima | reverse complement strand
GCCTTCTTGCTTGCATTCTCAAAAAACTCCAGCTGTGGTGTCGCGAAGCTGAGAAGCACACCTTGGCCCTCACACCACTGTCCGACTGCGGGTCTCACCCGCAGCTCCGGGAACCAGTCCAGCTCACCTGTGAACTCCATCGGGGACAGGAGACAATGTTTTGCATCCTCAGGGATAATCCTGTGAATGTCCGTCATCACCCTTGAAACAAGCCGGACTGAAAAAGTCCCCGTAAGTCCTGCCACCTCCTCTGCAGAGCGCCAGGAGTCCGCCAGCACTAAATCCTTGAGCTTCATGATGCCAGCCCGAAGAAAACCAGCCCTCAAAGTGGGGGACTGCAATGCCACCACTGGTAGAGCTGCATTGTGGAAAAGTGGTTCCTCTCCCACCCACATACTGGGTACAATGACCCTTCCCTGAGTGCTTAACATTTTCCAAGCCCGTAGGACTGACTGGTAGAAAGGGGTCAACCCTGAAAGACCTCCTGAGTCCAGGTCCATCAAAAACAATTGCCTGTCCATCCCCAAGCCACCGGCTTGCCTCAACAAAGCACAAGCAATCTGTGCCCAGCTGACCTCCGGGACGTACAGCAGTCTCTGGGCCGCCTGCAGCCGGAAAGCGTCCACTCGGCTACCTATGTCCATGAGGCCTTGGCCCCCCTCCTGCAGCGGGAGGTATAACACAGCCGCTCTGAGCCAGTGCTGCCCCGACCAAAAGAAGTCCACCATCATACGCTGGATCTCCACCACCAACTCCTTGGGTGGATCCAGAACAGACATCCGGTGCCACAGTGCCGAGGCAATGAGGTTATTCAGGACCAGAACTCTCCCCCTATATGACAGCTGAGGTAGCAACCATTTCCATCTAGACAACCGAGCACACATTTTATTAACTAACCCCTCCCAATTTTTCTGTTGAAAAGTAGTGTCCCCTAAAAACACACCCAGGAATTTTAATCCCTTTCGATCCCATTTTAAATTACAGGGGAGCTTTGGAGCATCACACTCTCTCCCACACCACAAGGCTTCACTCTTAGTCCAATTTACCTTAGCAGAAGATGCCCTCTCAAACACTGCCAATGCCTGACGAACAGAGCTCACATCGTCATTATTGCAAATCATAATAGTCACATCATCTGCATATGCTGAGAGCTTTACAGGCTCTTCCAACATCCCAACCCTAAAACCCCCCAACCTTTGTCTAAGTAGACATAGCAAAGGCTCAATTGATATAGAGTATAACAACCCTGAGAGAGGGCAACCCTGTCTAATACCCCTCCCAACCTGAATGGGTGTGCTCAGACCCCCACCAACCATAACCATACATACAGCTTTAGCATACAGGAGTCTCACCCAGGATATAAAACATTCCCCAAACCCAAAAGCCTTTAGCGTGCTAAAAAGAAAACGATGGTCAACGCGATCAAACGCTTTTTCTTGGTCTAGTGACAGCATCCCAAGGTTTTGATTACGACCTTTAGCTAGGTCTAAAAGGTCACGGATTAAGAACAAGTTATCTTGTATTGTTCGACCCTGAATACAGTAGGACTGATCCTTATGAATTATAGTGTCCATGTGTTCCCCAAGTCTATTTGCCATCACTTTTGATAGAATCTTATAGTCCATACATAGTAAAGCCACAGGTCTCCAATTGGCGAGCAAACATAAGTCCCCCTTCTTTGGTATAAGTGTCAGGGCTGCCCGTCGACAGCTCTCAGAGAGCGATCCATCCCTGATCCACTCCTGCAGCACTTCAAAGAAGTCGTTCCCAATCATCCCCCAAAAAGCCTTGTAAAAGTCTGCAGGAAGACCGTCCATGCCTGGGGCTCGACCTATAGACAGCTGTTGTACAGCAGCAGTCACTTCCTGAAAAGTTATAACAGAGTCCAATATCCGTCTCTGATCCGCACTGATTTGCGGGAGATTCTGTAGAATATCATCCCCACTCCGTACATCCACCTCCTTCGCAGAATACAAATCAGTGTAAAAACGACCAGCTAACTTGCGCATCTCTGACGGATCAGAAGTGCTGCCACCCTCAGGAGTTTTGAGACTGAGCATCTGTTTATTCTGCCCAGTCTTCCTCTCCAACCCAAAAAAGAAAGATGTAGGCCCATCAATATCCCTCAAAGTGAGAAATCTGCTTCTGACTAAAGCCCCTTTAACCCTTTCTTGTAAAAAAGAACCCAGCTCCTGCCGTTTAGACTTTATAGCCTCATTTAAAGAAGACTCATTATTCCCTGCAAATTTTTGTTCCAAAAGTAAAATCTCCCCCTCCAAACCTTTTAAAGAATTCCTAACAGCTGCAGTTGAGAAAGAGGCATACTGCTGACAAAAAACCTTAATCTGGACTTTCCCAATCTCCCACCATTGTGACATATTCCTATATAAATGCTTCTGCGTCCTCCAGTGCCCCCAAAAATCTCTAAAACGCTTACAGAAAATGTTGTCCTGTAGTAGCTTGACGTTGAAGCGCCAAAAAGCACCTCTACCCCCCACCT
>NC_055977.1:1343222-1345722 GCF_018492685.1 Alosa sapidissima | reverse complement strand
CCGCAATTTGGAAAAACAATATATATATTTGCAGCTGTGCTGAGTGTTATGTAGCTATCCGTTTACAGATTACACAGGTATGCGCATGCATATGTCGTAAAAGATTACAAGACAGAAACATTGAACATATTTTAATCTGTATTTATAAACAAAAAATACTGTGGATTAGATGGAAGTGCTAAAATTATGATCGATAGTCTAATAATGGCATTATTAAGTGAAGAGTACCTGATGACTTGTTCAGGACTTGAAAAAGATTGGGACTTGGACTTGGACTCGACTTGGCTTTGATGTGACTTGGACTTGGACTCGACTTGCCCTTCTCTGTATTTACTTGGGACTTGACTTGGACTTGACTGCTAAGACTTGGGACTTACTTGTGACTTGCCAAACAGTGACTTGGTCCCACCTGAGATAGAGAGTATGTGTCTATGTGTTTTGCATGTGTGTGTGTGTGTGCATGCGTGTGTGTGTGTCTGTAGGTGTGTGTGTGTGTGTGTGTGTATGTGTGTGTGAGAGTCTGCATGCGTAGTGACATTGAAAAGGCCTTTGTATTTGTCAAGGTCTTCCCATGACATATGCTAATTTATGTTTGGACAGTGGGTGGTTTCACTGCTAATTCAGTCAGCTGTGTGTGTGTGAGAGAGAGAGTGTGTGTGTGTTTGGACTGTGGGAGGTTTTATTGTTAATTTAGGCGGTGTGTGTGAAACAGATAGAGTAAGAGAGAGAGAGAGAGAGAGAGAGAGAGGAAAGGGAGAAAGAGAGAGGGAGAGAGAGAGAGGGAGAGAGAGGAAAGGGAGGAGGAGATGGATTTGTGCGGCTTTCACAGGCAACTTTCACACGACAGTTTTCTCAGAAACACACACACACACACACACACACACACACGTTTCCTTGCTTTTTATTTATAATTTTGTGAGTAAAGTATGTGCCTTCTACAGGAGAAAAAACAATAAAGCAGCAGTTTTTCATCCGTAATACACCAGTTAGCACATTATGTTTCCTGGTGTATATTTCCTTGTGTCATATCATCATGGTGTATATTTCCCTGAGTCATATCGTCACTGTGTCATATCGTCACGGTGTATATTTCCATGTGTCATATTGTCATGGTGTATATTCCCCTGTGTCATATCGTCCTGGTGTATATTTCCCTGAGTCATATCATCACTGTGTCATATCGTCATGGTGTATATTTCCCTGAGTCATATCGTCACTGTGTTATATCGTCATGGTGTATATTTCCATATAGTCATATCGGCTCAGTGTGTCTATGAAATGTTTCTCATTTATATTTCCATTGTGCAGTATTTTGTGCCTTTTTTAAAACTCGTTTGGAGCACTAGTTTCTGCTGGTAGTTGTGGGTAATGTGTGTGTATAGTATGTACTACTAGTAGGTGCTAATGAGCAGAAGATGGAGAGGGAGCACAGCCTCAACACACACACACACACACACACACACACACACACACACACACACACACACACTCCTAACATTCATTACTCACCCTGCCAGTCAGAAAATGGGTGCCATGGCAACCTACTCCTTCGACCCACATGTCTGTCTCAAGGACTCGAGTCCCCAGCACACACACACACACACACACACACACACACACACCTCAGATGTGAGGTTTGCTTTAAAATCCAGCTGTTCCGTTTCAGCACGTCCTTCATGTCTGGAATGTTCTCTGACCAACACCTGCCAGAGATTTCAACAGATCACATCCTCGACCAGCCTCCTTGCTGAGGAGAAACACCTGTTGGAACTGCTGGACAGAATTTACACACACACACATGACATATGCTCGTGTGTGTGTGTGTGTGTGTTTGTGAAGAAATATGATCTTATTACCGTACAATAACATTCCACTTAATCTATTCCTATCCCATAAGCACTCAGTGCAGAGTCATCCTGGGCACTCCATGTGGTTTCTCAAACCAGAACCGTTCCATGCATTAGCATGTGGTTCCCCACACCAGAACCGTTCCATGCATTAGCATGTGGTTCCCCACACCAGAACCGCTCCATGCGTTAGCATGTGGTTCCCCACACCAGAACCGTTCCATATGTTAGCATGTGGTTCTCCACACCAGAACCGTTCCATGGGTTAGCATGTGATTCCCCACACCAGAACCGCTCCATTCGCTTCAGAAGGCAGTGAATCATAAAAGTTGTAAACATATCCATCCAAAGCAGGTGTGATGTGCTTATTATGTATTAACAGTGCATAATAAGCAGTTGACAATTCATTACTAACAGTTACTTAACTGTTGTTATCCTTTAATAACATTAACTAACTGTTAACATGCAGCTTGTAAGTGTTAATAAGCAGCCTTATTAGTTATGATTGAGCATAACTAATACACTCAATCAGTAACAGGTCACTCTATGACGCAGGAGTCCGGGGTTCGATTCCTGCTCGCTGTAGCAATTTTGAAGGTGCATTTCTCACAGCTAAACCAAGCTAGATAGAGAGATACAGTATATAGAGAGAT
>NC_055977.1:1335722-1338222 GCF_018492685.1 Alosa sapidissima | reverse complement strand
GTGGTTGCAGAGTGCAGATGTTTTTCACGGGTGTGGTTAAAGGTGTGAAAACGTTAATAATACAGTATACAAAATAATATGCCTGACGTTTTCGTGGTGTAGCTGAGGCCTGAGAGATAGACAGGCAGAATGAGCGGGAGAAAGAGTTGCTAAGCCAGTTAGCGATAGGGTGGCCATACGTTCGAATCTAGACCGGACATATGGATTTTAAAAGCCCTGTCCGGCGCAGCCTCAAGCCGGATGCTCATTTGACCTCCTTTTTTGAGATGAGCTTGGCATCTAGAATCTTTGCTCGGACGCAGCATTGTTTCACAAACTATGGACGTGAAGACTGCTGGTCAAATTATGCGCAGTGCTTCGCAATCAGGAGGAAATACTGTATATGTTAAGTTGAGCCTAGGCTATTTATATTATGAAAGAAAAGAAAAGAACTATAGCCTCAATAACTTTCAATAACTGCATTAACCACATGTCTAAGTGTACAGTCTTGAAACAAGCAGTTTCAACTCTGACACATGTTGGCATGTCAAAAAACACTGGCGTTTGATCAGATTTGCCCATCTGATCCAGGGGGTGTGAGTGAGTTTTCCTTAAGTTGATCTCATATCGCTGAAAAGACGCTTTTTCTCGAAGTCTGAGGGCGCTGGGCAAGACTTCTGCGACGCAATGACAGTCCATTGCGCCGCATCATTAAGGCTAGTTTTGAAATGGACGATTTTAGGACCACGGATTTTGATTATGACTGTTTTCATTCTTGAGACGGTCTTTCTGGGCCCGCCATTGCATTAATCTCCATACGATTTTAAAATTCGCCATTGCATTAATCAAGTTTTAAAATTCATGTTAAAAAAATCATGGCTTTTTCTCAATTGTTGGTTAACTTGACCTACTTTTGAACCACTTTGTTCCAGATGACCTCTTGGTCTCTCCATCATGGAGGCTTGTGACACTGTTGTGAAGACTTTTGGTGGCTGCTAATGTAACCTGCGTTGTGTTGAACCTGCGCGATTCAGCCCTGCACACGCCCGGACTCGAACCCGCGAACAGCAGCACCTCGGATCGGGAGGTGAGCGCGCTAACAATTGAGCCAATAGCCCAGGCTACTGGCTCGCATGCCAGCAGCACTCTTGAGGCGTCGGGGAGTGAGGTTTACCAACATTCCACAAGCACAGCTAAGCTAGCTGGCATCCGTTACACTAACTTAATTCAAAAGGCTCGTTACAAAATATCGTTATGGCGCCATCTACGGGCATTTCCTTTGTTTGTCTAGGCCGCGAATATAAGACGACTTTTTCAGACATATTTTGAGAAAAAAAAAATTGTCTTATATTCAGACCAATACGGTATTCTAATCAATAGTGCTCCAAATGATTTCTATGTTATTAAATAACCCACCGCCCCTCCCCACACAAAATCAGTGCTACCAAACTGGAGTAGCTGCAGCTAATGGTCAGTACTCCCATTGAGCTACAATGCTAGGTCTGGGGGCATCATCTAAACGTGCCTTTTTTGCCTCTGAAAGGGGAAATCCGGTGTAAAAGGGATTTTGGATATGCTTAGCGTGATAACGAGTTGGAACGTTTGTTGGGGAGCAAAAAACACACTGATCCGATGCATTCTAAACTAGCCTGTGTTTAGCCGATGCATTCTAACTAAACTAGCCTGTGTTTAGCCGATGCATTCTAAACTAGCCTGTGTTTAGCCGATGCATCCAAAATGCTAACACTGGTAGCGATAGGGCATTTCTCATGGTAAAAAGATTGCTAATTATGAACCATTTACGAGGCTCAATAGCCCGAGGGTGAGGGTCCTAACATATAAAACGAGGCATTGACAACTTTGTAAATGTGCAGATAGTTTATTAAAAAGGACGATATACAGACAACACCATGAGTCATCTTGAAATTAAGTCACTATAACACAAATTTCGCGTTTTTGACGGAGGTACTCCAAAAAGAAATGACATTCAAAATAGCATAAATAGCATGGTCAGCTATGAGTATTGGTCAAACATCTGACTGTCCTTTAGTGTCTGCCGTGCTAACGGCAGTGCTGCACTATGAAACACAAGAACTGGTCTGCCACTGCGTCGAGAAGCGAATTTTGCCGCTTCAAACACGTTGAACTTTGACCGCAGCACACTGTAAATCACACACACACACACACACTATAAATTAGGTCTTTTGCGCTGAGCCCAGCGGCAGCCTCAACAAAAATCTTTGGGACAACCTAGCGGTGAGCAACCTAGGGGACACTACCTCAACACAGAGCAACCTAGCGGTGACCAACCTAGCATGTCCCCTTTACTTTGGGACACTACCTCAACACAGAGCAACCTAGCGGTGACCAACCTAGCATGTCCCCTTTACTTTGGGACACTACCTCAACACAGAGCAACCTAGCGGTGAGCAACCTAGCATGTCCCCTTTACTTTGGGACACTACCTCAACACAGAGCAACCTAGCGGTTAGCAACCTAGCGGTGAGCAACCTAGCATGTC
>NC_055977.1:1318222-1330722 GCF_018492685.1 Alosa sapidissima | reverse complement strand
TCACTCAGTCGATACTTTGACAGGAGTTTTCTATGACGATGGTTTTTAATTTCATTTAAATATGGTGCCAATTTGTAATCAATTTGAATAGTTCTGTAGCAGTGTAGCTTATTTACTTGTTCGATTTTGCATTTCCATGTGTTAATGTAGTTTTGTTTTGCGGCGTTCTCTACTTCTTTTGCTACTGAAACAATACTTGAGCTGCAGTTTTTCAAGTTGTGTTTTTGTATTATGAAGTTTAAGGGGTCACTCTCTGGGTGTTCACTCCTCAGCTGGGCAGCAGTGTGGTGATATTGCTCTGAATTGCTAGTCTGAAGATGATGCCAGAATTTGGTTGCTCTTTTTTGTATGTCTACAAGGAGGGGAAATCTTCCAAGCTCAGCTCTGCAGCCTAGATTAGGTGCACATCTGTTTAAACCTAGAATATTTTTACAGAATTCCAAATGTAATAATTCGGTTTGGCTTTTGTCCCATGTTTCGAAATTGTCTTTATATTTTATACCCCAAATTTCGCTCCCGTATAGTAATATTGGCTTTACTAAGGAATCAAAGATCTTTTTCCATAATTTGATGGAAGGATTATATTGAAATAGAGATTTTCTTAACATGTAGTATGTTTTGCGTGCTTTTTCGGATAGGTCTTTGATTGCGTTATCAAATTGCCCTGATGAAGAAATGGTCAGTCCTAAGTAGTTGTATTTTCTTACTTGTTCTAGTTGTTTTCCGCCAATGGTAAAATTATATTTATTTATGTTCGAATGTTTTTTTTGGAAAGTCATTATTTTTGTTTTTTCCATATTGATTGGAAGGGCCCAAGTTATGCTATATTCGTTCAAAAGAGAAAGGCTCTCTTGTAGTCCCTGTGCCGTTGACGATAGCAGGAGAAGATCATCTGCGTAAAGCAGGCATTTGATTTCTTTTCCCAAAAGATTGAGACCAGGCGAGGATGAATTTTGAATTTTATTAGCTAATTCATTGATATAAATGTTAAATAATGTAGGACTCAGGCAACAGCCCTGCCTCACTCCTTTTGTTTGAGGAAAGTAATCAGTTTGTTTGTTATTTATTTTTACACAACATTTGATGTTTTCATACATGTCTTTAATGATGTTATATGTTTTACCACCAATTTCACAATCAAGTAGTTTTAGCAAGAGACCTTCATGCCAAACGGAGTCGAAGGCTTTGCTGAAATCCACAAAGCATCCATATATTTTTCCGTTTTTGACCTTTGTAACGTTTTCTTGTATCAGTGTCTGTAAAGTATAAATATGATCTGTTGTTCTATTTTTTTGTATGAAACCAATTTGAGAGGGGCTTAATATATTGTTTTTTTTTATTAAGTTTGAAATTCGGTTATTGATTATACTACAGAATAATTTACCTAAATTGCTGCCTTGTGATATGCCTCTATAATTGTTTGGGTTAAATTTGTCACCATTTTTTGTATATGGGGGTGATCTGACTAATTTTCCATTGGTCAGGAAAGTGGCCTGAGGATAATATTAAATTAAATAGTTTCAGGATTTTCTATTTTTCAGTTTTTTTATTTTAGTGTTCAATTCAGATAATGTTATAGCTGAGTCTAATTCATTTAATTTATCTTTTTGTGTTTTTTCAAGTGTTTTTAAATGGTTTGTTAGTTTTTGTTGTGCCAGGTTTAGTTCATCTCTTTTGTATACATTTTCAAAATGGTCAACCCATGTTTTTCCATTTGCTATTGGGATACAATTTTCTTTTTTGGGGTTGTTAAGGTTTTTCCACAGGTCCCAAAAAGTGTTTTGATCTAACGCATCATCAATTTCTACTAACTGGTTATGTATGTGATTGGCTTTTTTGCATTTTAGAAGTGATTTGTATTTTTGTAGGGTGTTATGATATTTTATTTGAAGTTCCTGATTTGCTGGTTCTCTGTGTTTTTGGTTTGAATAAGATCGTAATTCTTTTCTTAGTAATAGACAGTCTTTGTCAAACCATTTCTTTTTTTTGTTTTTCTTGCTATTAACTATTCCTTGTCTTTTTAAAGATTTTTTTGGCTATTGTGGAAAATATTGTTGTTAATGTTTTGGTGGCTACATTGATGTTATCTTCAGACTTTTTAAATTTGGTGAACAGGAAGGAGTAGATCATGTTTTCGACCTCGATGCAATTTGACTGGGATGTGTATTGCTCTAGTCTGTCATCGCTCCATTTGTATTGAACTGGAAGTGGGTGTAGTGTACTCATAGGTTTTTGATGTTCTATACTGGAATTTTTCTTTAAGCTAATTATAATGTGGCAGTGATCTGACAGAGGCAACTGTGGCATTACTGTGAAATAATTTATTTGGTTGTGATCTAAATCTGTTATAGCATAATCCACCACACTGCTGCCCAGGGGTGAGCAATAAGTGAATTTACCCAGAGAGTCCCCCCTTGTTCTGCCATTAACAATAAACAGAACAAGAGATTTGCAAAGTTGTAACACCTCCTTGCCATGTCTATTGATGATGTTATCAAAATTGTTCCTGTGACTACTTATATTGATGTTTTGTTCTAGTGAAGAAACATGTTTATATCCAGATATGTCAATGTAATCTAAATCGGTTCCTACTCTTGCATTAAGGTCGCCCATAATTAGAATCTTCCCAAATGACTGGAGTTCAATGATGTCAGATTTTAACGTTTCAAATATGTTTTCACTGTAATATGGAGATTCAAGAGGAGGAATGTATATGGCACATAAATAAGTGTCCTGTGTTGAGTTTGTGAGTTCTTTTGATAGTTTCAACCATATGTGTGATGATCCTTTTCTTACTACATATATGTATTTATTAATGGCTTCTTTAAACCAAACAACAATTCCCCCTGAGTTCCTGCCGCATTTTATATTGGGATGTTTAATAGAAGGGACATTTATATCTCTGTAGGAAGGTAATGAATAATTTCCCTGTCCATTTTTACTCCACGTTTCCAGTGCTATGAATATATTATTTACAGCATTTACAAAATCGCTATCTCTGATTTTCTCTCCGAAAGAAGAAGAGTGCATTCCTTGAACATTATAACAAATGATTTTAAGAAATGTCATTATAATGGTGTAGTTTGCCAGAAATAAGAATGTTTGTATACTCAAGTGCAATAATGATCCAATTGAGACACTGGTAAAGTATTATTTTTACCAGATAAATGACTAAACCTACAGAGAGATAAATATCCTATAGGTAGGTAAATTATATCTACGAAGACAAACAGACTTGTGAACACTCAACACAGAGACACAGACAAATACATACATGTTTAAGTTCACACAAGACAGACGCAGACATATTCTAACATACATACACACCCACTTGCACACACATGCACAGAAACACAGACACACAGATACATACACACACACACACACACAAACAAACAGGTATGCAATGTTGATTATGAATGTTATGCATAAGACAGAAATATAGTATACAATTAGATAGACTGACAAGTAGACATTTTTAAGTTTCTATACACATATTTACACACTCAGACACTCATACCCCCCTCCCCATCCCTCCCCCCACACACTCCAACCATGCATATTGATATTTCTGTGCAGATAGGTAATGATTATGTCTATAGGCAAACATAAGAATACTGTATGTCTGAGCGTAGTCTACACACTTAATCCCACATATATAATACTCTCATACCCCCCTCCACATATATAATACTCTCATACCCCCCTCCACATATATAATACTCTCATACCCCCTCCACATATATAATACTCTCATACCCCCTCCACATATATAATACTCTCATACCCCCTCCACATATATAATACTCTCATACCCCCTCCACATATATAATACTCTCATACCCCCTCCACATATATAATAAAAAAAAGAAAGAAAGGAAAAACAAAACAAAACTGCAGGTTATTAAAAAAAAGAAAATGAAAAAGAATAAAAGTAATTGTGCACACAAACACACACACACTTACACATACACAAAGTCCTATGTCTTTTCACATTTACAAAATGAATATTCATACAAAGTTTTTTTTTTTTTTTTTTCACTAATGCTTTAAAGTGAAAAAAAGTTGAAGCATTGTTGTTATCTGAGTGAGATCTCTACAAGTACCTTTGTTAGAGACGGCTGCTGCATAGGTAGGCCTATGCGTCTCAACTGGTTTTTGGCTGTCTTTGATGATGTTTGGCCTGCTGCTTTCAGAGCATGGTATTCTCACTCTATTTAATGCTGTGTCTTTGAGTTTTTTAGCAAATATTTTCATGCCCTCCTTATGTATGTGGACATTGTCATATAAATGTCTAATGGTAATGTCTGTATGGTGTGCAACCTTTACGTTGGGTATATCAGCACAGAAGGACACAACTTTGCCGTTGATTCTTTCAGTAACACTTACAGGAATATCCCGTTGTGGAAGTATAGATGAGATGATTACCTTTGCATCTGGATGTTTTTGTGTGGCAATCTGTCTCTCCCTCTCTCTTTCCCTCCCTCTCTCTCTCCCTCTCTCTGTCTCTCCCTCTCTCTCTCTCCCTCTCTCTCTCTCTCTCTCTCTCCCTCTCTCTGTCTCTCCCTCTCTCTCTCTCTCTCTCTCTCTGTCTTTCCCTCTCTCTCTCGTTCCCTCTCTCCCTCTCTCTCTGTCTCTCTCTCTCTCTCTGTCTTTCCCTCTCTCTCTCGTTCCCTCTCTCCCTCTGTCTTTCCCTCTCTCTCTCTCTCCCTCTCTCTTTCCCTCTCCCTCTCTCTCTCTCTCTGTCTTTCCCTCTCTCTCTCTCTCTCTCTCTCTCTGTCTTTTTCTCTTTTCCTGTCTCTCTAAATCTGTTGCCATTTTGTTCAATTAATACATTTTTATGGGAATACTATATGAATGCAATGTACTGCAGCCATTCAAGTTCAGATGAAACACCATATGTGGTAGCATGTGTGTGTGTGTGACTTCTCTGTTTTGAAATATAATGACAATGCAAAAGGATCTTGCCTTCTTCCTCTTTTTTTAATAAGAGACCACATGGGTTTTCTGATAAAACACACACGCACGCACACATGCACACACGCACAGACAAACACACACACACATACACACACACACACACACACACACAGTATACTCTAAATAAGGGTGTTGAAGGATATTGAAATCAGATGTGGTGAGCTCTTCAGGAAGTCTTGTGGTTCTGACTAAATTAGCCACTGTGTGAAACTCCCATACACACAGTCGGCTTGAGAAACTCACCACAAATCATCTACTGTATATATGTATGTGTGTATGTATGTGTGTACTGTATGTATTTATGTGTGTATGTATATATATATATATATGTATGTGTGTGTTTATGTATGTATGTATGTATGTATGTATGTGTGTATGTATGTGTGTGTGTTTATGTATGTATGTATGTGTGTGTGTATGTATGTATGTGTGTGTACTGTATGTATGTATGTATGTGTGTGTGTACTGTATGTATGTATGTATATGCGTGTATGTGTGTATGTATGTATGTGTGTACTGTATTTATGTATGTATGTATGAATGTATGTGTACGTATGTATGTATGCATGTATGATTATATGTATGTATGTATGTATGTGTGTGTGTATGTATGTATATGTGTGTATGTATGTATGTATGAGTGTGTGTACTGTATGTACGTATATGTGTGTATGTATGTATGTATGTATGTATGTGTGTGTACTGTATGTATGTATGTATATGTGTATGTATGTATGTGTGTACTGTATTTATGTATGTATATGTGTGTATGTATGAATGTATGTGTACGTATGTATGTATGTATGTGTGTATGTATGTATGCATGTATGATTGTATGTATGTATTCATTAGGGCTGGGCGTTTCTTCCCTCTTGTCTCTCCTGGGTCCACCCATGCGTCAACTCTCCCTCTACGTCTGCATCTACGTGTGTATGTGTGCGTGTGTGCGTGCGTGTGTGTGCGTCAACTCTCCCTCTACGTCTGCAGAGATGCCTCTCACCCCAGTGACAGCAGTTCCTTCAGCCATGTAGGCCAAAGAGATGCAAACACTATTGACTCATATCAATGCACTGCAAGACTACTTCAGGTCTTATATCAATGAACTGCAAGATTACTATCAATGCACTGCAAGACTATTTCAAGTAATTTTCAATAAAGTGATCGATTAATCTATTTATCTATCCATCTATCTATCTATCTATCTATCTATCTATCTACTGTATCTATCTATTTACCTATCTATCTATCTATCTATCTATCTATCTATACACTGCATACAAAATACACAGATATGTTTCTCTGAGTCATTTTGACAGGAAACGTCGATGTTTTTCACACCTTTTCTCTTCAGTTAAAATTATGAAAAGCACCAAGGAGGGAAGGCAGAAAAACAGCTTGTTTCATTCTGCAGTTCCCCTTCAGAACTTCTCCAGCAAAAGCCATGCCGGCTCACTACACACACACACACACGCACACACGCACACACAGACATACACACACGCCCACGCACACACACACACACACACACATGCACACAGACACACACGCGCGCGCACACACACACACATAGGCACACACACAAATACACACACACACAGGCACAGGCACACACACGCACACACACACACAGGCACAGGCACAGGCACACACATACACACACACACACACCACACATACACAGGCACAGGCAGACACTGCGTGATGGATTATTAATGAGAGTGAAAGTGAGCAGATGGCTGAATGGAATGCTGCTGGAGACTACAGGCTTCCTACTGGCCCCCCATCATCACCTCTGAGACCAGGCCGTCACTACGGCCTCATGGGAAATGTAGTCTTTCTCCTGCACTGAGCCACTGCTAACAACTGACTCACTCAGGGATGGATGTCACACCAGGGTCAGGTCAAGGCTGAGGAGACTGGGAGGTGGTCAGCAGCTATCTATATATTATCAGCCCACACACACAGTCACACACACACACAAACACACAGCAGCTATCTATGTACTATCAGCATACACACACACACACGTTTTTTTGCATTTCTGGTTAGATTGCATTTTGTTGTCTCTGTACTTGTACTCTGCACAATGACTATAAAGTTGAATCTAATCTGATCTAACCTAGCGTCTAGGCCCTAGCCTACTAATAGGAATGTAGCCTAGTGGCTAGGCTCTTGCCTACTACTGTGATAGGAATGTAGCCTAGCGGCTAGGCCCTAGCCCACTAATAGGAATGTAGCGTAGCGTGTAGGCCCTAGCCCACTAATAGGAATGTAGCTTAGCGGCTAGGCCCTAGCCTACTAATAGGAATGTGGCCTAGCGTCTAGGCCCTAGCCTACTAATAGGAATGTAGCTTAGCAGCTAGGCCCTAGCCCACTAATAGGAATGTAGCCTAGCGGCTAGGCCCTAGCCCACTAATAGGAATGTAGTCTAGCGGCTAGGCCCCGTAATAAGAATGTAGCCTAGCGGCTAGGCTCTAGCCTACTAATAGGAATGTAGCCTAGCGGCTAGGCCCCGTAATAGGAATGTAGCCTAGCGGCTAGGCCCACTAATAAGAATGTAGCCTAGCGGCTAGGCCCTAGCCCACTAATAGCAATGCAATGTAGCCTAGCGGCTAGGCCCACTAATAGTAATGTAGCCTATCGGCTAGGCTCTTGCCTACTAATAAGAATGTAGCCTAGCGGCTAGGCCCTAGCCCACTAATAGCAATGTAGCCTAGCGGCTAGGCCCACTAATAGGAATGTAGCCTAGCGGCTAGGCTCTTGCCTACTAATGACAATGTAGCCTCTGAGACCAGGCCGTCACTACGGCCTCATGGGAAATGTAGTCTTTCTCCTGCACTGAGCCACTGCTAACAACTGACTCACTCAGGGATGGATGTCACACCAGGGTCAGGTCAAGGCTGAGGAGACTGGGAGGTGGTCAGCAGCTATCTATATATTATCAGCCCACACACACAGTCACACACACACACACACACACACACACACACACACAAACACACAGCAGCTATCTATGTACTATCAGCATACACACACACACACGTTTTTTTGCATTTCTGGTTAGACGCTAACTGCATTTTGTTGTCTCTGTACTTGTACTCTGCACAATGACAATAAAGTTGAATCTAATCTGATCTAACCTAGCGTCTAGGCCCTAGCCTACTAATAGGAATTTAGCCTAGCGGCTAGGCTCTTGCCTACTACTGTAATAGGAATGTAGCCTAGCGGCTAGGCCCTAGCCCACTAATAGGAATGTAGCCTAGCGTGTAGGCCCTAGCCTACTAATAGGAATGTAGCTTAGCGGCTAGGCCCTAGCCCACTAATAGGAATGTAGCCTAGCGGCTAGGCTCTAGCCTACTAATAGGAATGTAGCCTAGCGACTAGGCCCATTATTAGTAATGTAGCCTAGCGGCTAGGGTCTTGCCTACTAATAAGAATGTAGCCTAGCGGCTAGGCCCTAGCCCACTAATAGCAATGTAGCCTAGCGGCTAGGCCCACTAATAGGAATGTAGCCTAGCGGCTAGGCTCTTGCCTACTAATAACAATGTAGCCTAGCGACTAGGCCCTAACCTACTAATAGCAAAGTGGCCTAGCAGCTAGGCTCTTGCCTATGCTGCATTTGTTTTGTCTCTTAGGGAACTCTGGGCCGGATGTAGAGAGAAATCACTAATAGAGTGTTGCTATGCGCTGAAAGCGAACGCTGTGCTTTGCCATATTGCAGGGAATTTACTAAGATGTCACTTCATGATGTAAACAGCGCTCATCACCGTCCATCCTCGCAATTAGCGGTGTAGAGGGGGCGTGTGTGTGTGTGTGTGTGTGTGCATAACAATCCCCCTACACACCCACACCCAGGGAGTTCACACTGTGTCGGAATATTTGATTTGGGAACAGGAGAGCTCACCGTGCTTTCGAGATGTCTCGTAAATGTCTCGTAAATCCGCCGCCCGAGTTGGAAAGTGTTAATTACCCAGCTTTCTTGCGGCATTTTGGGCAGGCACGCCCACTTTACCTCGGAGTACTTGAGGGTACGACCTTACAACAAACATGGCTGCGCCCATAGTTGAGATGAGATGACATGTATTTTTTTTGCATATGTACTGTGTTGGTCATGTTAAAGTTGATGTAATGCTCTTACACACTAGATTACATTGCTGCTTCAATCCGGTCACCAATTCATGCATTGCACGGTCTTGCTGTGCCTGCAATATAATGTAACAATTTGTTTTCCAGCCGTTTAGCTAGAGGCTACATGTAGCACAAAACAATAACAATGACTAGCCTCCTGCTAATGCCCCTCGTGGCTCGAGAGAAACGCGTTCCTAAAGCCACTCATAGGTACATGTTGTACGGGTGGGTGTACGATGATTTACAAGACAAATAGAAAGCACCATCAGAGGGCAAAAAACAATACTGCTCGTTTACAGAAGATGTGTGCGTGTGTGTGTGTGTGTCTGTGTGTGTGTGTGTCTGTCTGTGTGTGAGAGAGAGATAGAGAAAGAGAGAGAGAGGGCGAGAGAGGGAGAGAGAGAGAGAGAAACTATGTTTGAAAAATAGAGCTGAAGACAGTTAAGGCCATGGGGGAGGAGGAAGGTCAAGGGTGTGTGTGTGTGTGTGTGTGTGTGTGTGTGTGAGGGAGTCACTGGTTGTTTAGGCTGACCTTTCCAGCCCATCAGTTATCAGAGTATTGGGGGAGGGGAGATCATTTCTCTCTTTCTTTCTCTCTTTCTTTCTCTCTTCATCCCTCTCTCTCTTCATTCTTCTCTTTCCTCAACTCTTTTCTTTCCCTCCATCTCAACCATTCTCAGTCAAGTATCCGCTCTTCTTCTCTCTATCTCTCCATCTCTCTCTCTCCATCTCTCTCTCTTTCCATCTCTCAAGTCTCACACACACAAACACACACACAAAAACATACATGTCTATGAGGCAAGACAGACAGTGGCCACTGAAGAGGAATAGAAATGAGCCAATTACACCGTCAGAGTCACCAACCCCCCACTGCAACACACACACACACACATCTCCCCACATGTACCCCCCACGAAGACACATCTGCACCCACACACATCTCACACACACACACATTGCCCTAAAACCCAGAGCACAAATGCACACACACGCAACACTAATAAAATATGACACACCCTGTCACCCTCCCCAGCGCAGAGGAAAGGCACACACACACACATCACTGATTAAATAAGACAGACACACACACATCCCAAACACCCTGAAGTGCTTGAATACATTACCACTCAGGACCTCATACACACACACACACACACCAGAAAAAATGGTCACTTTGACTGGCAGAGGTTTCGTTTTTGATGATATGCCAGTCAAATATCGTATTATCGCTTCTTAATTAGTCAAGTTGGAGGCAGCCGTGGCCTACTGGTTAACAAGACAACAAGAATCCGCTGGACAACAAGAATCCGCTGTGTTCGTTGTTTTAAAAGGCTACGTTGTTTGTTGCTGCTACCCACGTTATCTCCAGTGGTTCCACTGTTTAACTTGCACAGATGCGCACACACAAGAATGAGCGCTCACACCACTACCCCCTAATGCTATGCACCGCACCTCCACCTCGACACTTCGGCTTTTTCTCTGGTGGTAGTGGAGCTGACCAGACATCTGAGGCTTCAGGCATTACCGATTTAGCATCATCCATCGCACCTGACCTCTGAAGAGAGCTTTTAAGGCTAGTCTGGCTGGGCCTGGCCATGTTTGAACCGCCTCACTCATTTGTTTGTTGTTTAACATGGACATTTTAAGCATGCGCTTTATTTGAAATGCAGCATATGCATGTTGTATAATAATTTTCAAACGGTAGAGCCTGTTCCTTTAAAACATAGCCAAAGGATGTATTCTTGCTTTAGTATAGGCCTACATTTCAGCCTTATTCTCAAATTCAGCTTGTGTTAGGGGGACAGGATTATTTGGACATTTAATTTTTTTTTCGGCCAATGTCCGGCAATTAGCGGACAACGAAAACCCTAACACACACACACACACACACACACACACACACACACACACTTTCCACCAACAGAAAAATAAATCCACATTGATGTACCATGTGTGTGTGTGTCTGTTGGGGCGGGGGTGAGCATGTGTGGGGTGTGTGTGTGTGTCTGTTGGGGCGGGGGGTGAGCATGTGTGGGGTGTGTGTGTGTGTGTGTGTGTGTGTGTGTGCGTGTGCTAACTCACCTAGCTCTTAGTGCTCCAATCAGCAATCAGCTGCTTCATTACAGCAGATCACACCAGACCCACCAGTCATGGACTGCAGACAGAGAGAGAGAGGAGGAGGGAGAGAGAAAGAGAAAGATAGAGAGGAGGAGGGAGAGAGAGAGAGAGAGAGAGGAGAGAGAGAGAGGGGGGGGGAGAGAGAGAGATAGAGGGAGAAAGGGAGAGAGAGAGGGTGTAGAGTGATATGGGTATCAGTAATTGGACTACATATTCACACATACAGTACATACACACACACTTAAGAGCTCACCATGCTCATCAGAATTTAAGGACTGGACTTCTCAGAATGAAAGGACTGGACTTCATGTGCTCATAAGAATTAAAGGACTGGACTTCTCAGAATGAAAGGACTGGACTTCATGTGCTCATCAGAATTAAAGGACTGGACTTCATGTGCACATCAGAATGAAAGGACTGGACTTCATGTGCTCATAAGAATTAAAGGACTGGACTTCTCAGAATGAAAGGACTGGACTTCATGTGCACATCAGAATGAAAGGACTGGACTTCATGTGCACATCAGAATGAAAGGACTGGACTTCATGTGCTCATCAGAATGAAAGGACTGGACTTCATGTGCACATCAGAATGAAAGGACTGGACTTCATGTGCTCATCAGAATGAAAGGACTGGACTTCATGTGCACATCAGAATGAAAGGACTGGACTTGTGTCTATGTCTCCACGTCTATGACTTTGTGTTCATTCAAATATAACTGCAACGTGAAACATGGATGAGAGAAGAGGAAGAGAACAGGAGGAGAGGAAAGGAGAGAAGGAGAGAAGAGAGGAGAGGAGAAGAGAGGAGAGGAGAGGAGGAGAGAAGAGAGGAGAGGAGAGAAGGAGAGAAGAGAAGAGAGGAGGAGAGAAGAGAATAGAGGAGAGGAGAGGAGGAGAGAAGAGAGGAGAGGAGGAGAGAAGAGAGGAGAGGAGAGGAGGAGAGAAGAGAGGAGAGGAGAAGAGAGGAGAGGAGAGGAGGAGAGAAGAGAGGAGAGGAGAGAAGGAGAGAAGAGAAGAGAGGAGGAGAGAAGAGAATAGAGGAGAGGAGAGGAGGAGAGAAGAGAGGAGAGGAGAGGAGGAGAGAAGAGAGGAGAGGAGAGAAGAGAGGAGAGGAGGAGAGAAGAGAAGAGAGGAGAGAAGAGAGGAGGAGAGAAGAGAAGAGAGGAGAGGAGGAGAGAAGAGAATAGAGGAGAGGAGAGAAGAGAGGAGAGGAGGAGAGAAGAGAGGAGAGGAGAGAAGAGAGGAGAGGAGGAGAGAAGAGAGGAGAGGAGA
>NC_055977.1:1311777-1313209 GCF_018492685.1 Alosa sapidissima | reverse complement strand
ATGGCAAATAAAGCTGGAATTGTGAAGATGCAAAAGAAAGATAATCTCTATATGTAAATACAAACACACGCACGCACACATGCAAGCTGCTCCAATCACTACTAAGAAGCATCTGTGTGTGTGTGTGTGTGTGTGTGTGTGTGTGTGTGTGTGTGTGTGTGTGTGTGTGTGTGTATGTGTGTGTGTGTGTGTGTGTGTGTGTGTGTGTGTGTGTCTGTTTGGAGACCACCCTCCCTCACACGGCTGGATTACTGGTGGCGAATCCCTTCCACTGTTCAACTGTAAAGTGATCCACAACAAAGGCTTTGGTGTTATCCACACACACACACACACACATGCTAACATCACGAATGGAGTGTATTTCTAGGTCGACCAAAGATTAAAATACACCGTAGATCTGCTGAGCACTGTGACACTCAGCACAAGACCCAAACACACACACACACACGCACAAAGACCTAAACACAACGACACACACACACACACACATACAAGGCCTAAACACAACCATACACACACAAGACTAAACACAACCACACCGCACACACACACACACACACACACACACACAATGCCTAAACACAACGGTGTTTAGTGTCAAGTGTGTGCTCAGTAGAGTGTGTGTGTGTGTGTGTGCGTGCGTGTGTGTGTGTGTGTGCATGTGTGTATGTGTGTGTGCGTGTGTGTGTGTGTGCATGTGTGTGTGCATGTATGTGTGTGTGTGTGTGTGTGTGTGTGTGTGAGGGTCTGAGGAGATACTGGGAGCATAATCAGGTCCAGATACTGTATGGCCTCCCCAACATTCAGCTTTGAGCTCAATCAAAAGCAGGTGCTGCTGAGGGCTGGTGTGTGGTGTGTGGTGTGTGTGGGGGGGGGGGGGGGGGGGGTCAGTTAAGCCTGAGACGAGACCCCTGGGGGGCCTTTGATGTGGCTCCTTGGGAGATGAGAGAGAAGAGAGAGGGATGGAGAGAGAAGAGAGAGGGATGGAGAGAGAAGAGAGAGGGATGGAGAGAGAGAAGAGAGAGAGAGACACATTGAGAGAGGGGAGAGAGAAAAGAGAGAGAGAGACACATTGAGAGAGGGAGAGAGAACATAAAATATGAAGAGAAGGGAGAAGAGGAAAGGGGAGTGTGTGTGTGGGGGGGGGGGGAGTGTGTGTGTGGGGGGGGGAGTGTGTGGGGGGGGGGAGTGTGTGTGTGTGTGGGGGGAGTGTGTGTGTGGGGGGGGGGGAGTGTGTGGGGGGGGGAGTGTGTGTGTGGGGAGTGTGTGTGTGGGGGAGTGTGTGTGTGGGGGGGGAGTGTGTGTGTGGGGGGAGTGTGTGTGGGCGGGGGGGGGTGAGTGTGGGTGTGTGTGTGGGGGGAGTGTGTGTGGGGGGGGGGGGGTGAGTGTGGGTGTGTGTGTGGGGGGGGGGAGTGTGTGTGGGGGGGGGTTG
>NC_055977.1:1299277-1306777 GCF_018492685.1 Alosa sapidissima | reverse complement strand
CTCTCACACACACACACACACACACACACACACACACACACACACACACACACACACACTTTCTACCACCTTTCTGTTTCCCCTCCTCTGCTCTGGAGTTGAGTATTCAGAGGGATTCTCAGCTGCCCCTCCCTCCCTCCCTCTCTCTCATCCTCCTCTTTTCTCTCTTTCTCTTCATCCCCCTCTTACAATCACTCCATCTTTCATTTTGGAAAAAAGAACACACACACACACCACACACACACCCATACAAACGCTGGTCAAATCTGCAAGTGGCTGCTACATTTCAGACACAAATCATTGATTTCATATTTGAGTATTTCAAAAATCTGCCAGTGGCTAGTAGATAAGATGCACACACACGCACACTCACACACACACACACACACACACACACACACACACACATACACACAAACAGAGACACTCTACCCTATTAGCATTGGCATGGTCCTATGCACAGTTGGGCCCTGGGGCTTCTGAAGGGGCAACAGAATGCTGTCCTCTGGGCCCTGGGGCTTCTGAAGGGGCAACAGAATGCTGTCCTCTGGGCCCTGGGGCTTCTGAAGGGGCAACAGAATGCTGTTGGAGAGTCCAATACTCCTCCGTCCTCACACCACAGACATCTTTTCTTTAGCATGGAATCACTCATTCATTCCTTCTTTCTTTCATGCAGAGGGGGTTTCAGTAGCTCTCCCTCCATCCCTCGTTCCTTGTCGTTTACCCCAAATGTACCCCTCATCCCCCCTTTCTTTCTAATCCCTTCTTTCTCTCATTTCTTTCACACCTTCCCTCCCTGTCTCTTTCCGTCAGTGTGTGTGTGTGTGTGTGTATGTGTGTGTGTGTGTGTGTGTGTGTGTGTGTATGTGTGTGTGTGTGTGTGTGTGTGTGTGTGTGTGTGTATGTGTGTGTATGTGTGTGAGTGTGTGTGTGTGTGTATGTGTGTGTATGTGTGTGTGTATGCAGCATATTTACACATTGTTCCTGCTGGCACAGCTCCAGCCTTGGGCTTTCTTCTCTTCAGTCTCCGGAAGCTTCTCTGTGTGTGTGTGTGTGTGTGTGTGTGTATGTGTGTGTGTGTGTGTGTGTGTGTGTGTGTTGGAAGCGAGCATGAGTGCCCAGCCTGCTAATAGCAAACAGCGGCCTCTGATGCCTAACACAGGAGGGGAGAGGAGAGAAGCGTAGTGTGTGATGTAATAACGGAGCCGTAATGGAGGGCAGTCGCCTGCTTTTGCATTGTGTACGGGGCAGCTGCGCTCCAAAGAGCCGTAATGGAGGGCAGTCGCCTGCTTTTGCATTGTGTACGGGGCAGCTGCGCTCGGTTACGGCTCCTGTTTGGGACTGCGGCTAGAGGGAAGCACAATCTGACCAGTTATGGACCCAGCAGATCCCTCTCAGCTCAAGCTAGTCCTGGACAGACATGGGGCTATGCTGGGACAACACCAGGCCCATGGGGCTATGCTGGGACAACACCAGGCCCATGGGGCTATGCTGGGACAACACCAGGCCCATGGGGCTATGCTGGGACAACACCAGGCCCAGCTTGAGTCCATTTCTAGGCAGGTGGAGTCTGTTGCAACGACTGTCATAGGGGTAGCTGCGCAGGCACAGCAAATTCAGCTCTCCTTGGCACATGGACCCCAACCTGCTGCTCCGCCAGCTAGAGAACCACGCCTGCCACCTCCAGAGACTTACTCCGGGGATCCTGGATCCTGCCAGTCCTTTTTGACCCAATGTGTACTGGTCTTTGCCCTTCAACCCTCTACGTTCCCAACAGACCGTGCCAAGGTAGCCTACATTATCACCCTACTATCTGGTAAAGCCTGTGACTGGGGAACAACTATTTGGAGTAACAATGCGGCCATTCAAGATGATTTCTCTCTGTTTTCATCTGAGATGAAGAAGGTTTTTGACCGTTCTAAGCAAGGCAGAGAGGCTTCAGCGTCTGGGTGGAACCAAGAGGCATTTTTCGATGTCTTTTTCAATGGCCTGTCTGAGGAGATCAAGGACGAGCTGATTCCCCACGACTTACCTCAAACATTTGATGGTCTGGTGGACATGGCAATTCGTGTTGATGCCCGGCTAAGCCAATGACGCCGCATGAGGGCTTCTCTCGTTTTTCCACGTCAAGAGTCCCAGGCCTTTCTGCTGACTCCGGGTGTCAATCCAGATCCTCCAGACACCGCTGAGCCAATGCAAGTTGACCGCACTCGTTTGACCCCGGCAGAGAGGAAGCGCCGGTTGCTGGCCAAAGCATGTCTCTACTGTGGCCAGGTGGGTCACTTTGTTGATGCCTGTCCAGTAAAAGAGAATGCTCGTCAGAAGTAAGGGGAGTCCTGGCGAGCGGTGTTCCTGTAAAGACCTCCCCACCACTTCATCACACTCTCCTGCCAGCAACCATTTTCTGGAGGGGCCATCGACACACCACGGCAGCCCTCATCGACTCCGGTGCTGAGGAAAGTTTCATTGACAACCGTCTGGCAGTCCAGAGGGGAATCCCTGTCGCGGTGCTTCAAGTGCCACTTGCTGTTTCAGCCCTTGACGGCAGCCGCTTCGCCAAAGTCACACATCGCACTGAGCCGGTGAGTTTGATGCTTTCTGGCAATCACTGTGAGGAGATTGTGTTTTATCTCATTGACTCCTCAGAACTCTATAGTTCTTGGCCATCGGTGGCTGGTTATACATAACCCTTATGTCAATTGGGCCAAGAATGTCATTTTGGGCTGGAGCCCTTTCTGTTTGTCTCACTGTCTGAAGTCTGCCCTTAACCCTTCGCCTGTTGTTCCTGAGAGACTCGAGGATTTTCCTGACTTGTCCAGGGTCCCAGAGGAGTATCTGGATCTGAGGCCAGCAAGTCTAGGGCCACCTCTCTGCCACCTCATCGACCCTATGACTGCGCCATCAACCTGCTCCCTGGAACATGCCCTCCCAGAGGTCGGATATATTCCTTATCTCCCCCTGAACGCCTAGCCATGGAGAACTACATCGAGGAGTCCCTGGCTGCAGGTATCGTCCGCCCCTCCTCTTCCCCTGCAGGTGCCGGTTTCTTTTTCGTGGGCAAGAAGGATGGCTCTTTGAGGCCTTGTATTGACTATCGGGGCCTGAATGGTCAAGAACAAATATCCTCTTCCTCTCATGTCTGATGCCTTTGAGTTATTGCAGGGAGCCACCGTCTTCACCAAATTGGACCTGCGTAATGCGTATCATTTGGTACGCATTAAGGAGGGGGATGAATGGAAGACAGCCTTCAACACACCCCACGGGGCATTATAGTACCTGGTCATAGCCTTTTGGGTTGACTAATGCTCCAGCTGTTTTCCAGGCTCTCGTTAATGATGTCCTACGGGATATGGTAAACAAGTTTTTGTTTGTTTATTTGGATGACATCTTAATTTTTTCCAAATCTCTCCCTGAACATGTCAGTCATGTCCGCTCAGTGCTTCAGAGATTGTTGGAGAATCAACTTTTTGTTAAAGCGGAGAAATGTGTTTTCCACCAGCACACTACATCCTTCCTGGAGTTCATCATCACCAAGGGTGGATTGGAGATGGATTCTGGGAAGGTTAAGGTGGTGGTGGAATGGCCCACACCGCAGTCTTGCAAAGACCTCCAAAAGTTCCTGGGCTTTGCCAATTTTTATAGGAGGTTTATTCGTGACTACAGTTCCATAGCGGCTCCTCTGACCTCTCTGACATCTTCCTCTGTTAGGTTCCTCTGGAATGAAGCTGCGGAGAGGGCCTTCCGGGAACTGAAGTCACGATTCACCACTGCTCCTATTTTGACCACCCCCGACCCCTCCCGTCAGTTCATTGTTGAGGTGGATGCCTCTGATGTTGGAGTTGGGGCTGTTCTATCTCAGAGGTCTTCTTGGGACAACAAGGTGCACCCTTGTGCTTTTTACTCGCATAGGTTGTCCCCATCTGAGCGGAATTATGATGTCGGAGATGGGGAACTCCTTGCTGTCAAGAAGGCCCTGCAGGAGTGGCGTCACTGGCTCGAGGGTGCCGAGAAGCCCTTTCTCATCTGGACAGACCACAGGAACCTGGAGTACATGAAGACAGCCAAACGTCTTAACGCTCGTCAGGCTAGGTGGTCCCTGTTTTTTAACCATTTCGACTTTACCCTGTCCTTCCGTCTAGGTTCTAAGAACATCAAGCCAGATGCCCTCTCCCGCAAGTTCAGTGATCCTGGGGGAGCTATGGCTGCTGAAACTATTCTGCCCACTAGGTGTTTGGTGGGGGCCGACTCCTGGGGGATTGAGAGGAAGGTCCAGAAGGCACTGCAGAAGGAGCCTGGTCCGGTTGACTGCCCTGCTAACTGTCTGTTTGTTCCCAGATCTGTTCGTTCTCAGGTCTTGCAGTGGGGTCACTCCTCTGGTTTGCCGTGTCTCCGCCAACGCTTCTGGTGGCCCAGAATGGTGGATGATGTTCGTGCGTTCGTTGGGGCCTGTTCAACCTGCGCACGTAACAAGACCTCCAATCAACCAGCCGCAGGACTCCTGCAGCCGCTCCATATTCCCAACCGACCATGGCCACACATTGCCCTGGATTTTGTGACTGGACTCCCCCCCCCCTCTGATGGTAACACCACTGTCCTCACTATAGTTGACAGGTTTTCCAAGTCTGTGCATTGTGTGCCCCTGTCTAAACTTCCCTCTGCCAAGGAGATAGCTGTTCTGGTGGTCAATCATGTTTTTCAGGATACATGGTCTGCCTTGTGATGTTGTGTCAGATCGGGGTCCCCAGTTTGTCTCCACCTTTTGGAGGGAGTTCTGTAAGAACATTGGAGCCACCGCTAGCCTTTCATCTGGGTTCCACCCACAAACCAATGGCCAGACAGAGCGTGCCAACCAGGACTTGGAGCGGGTCCTGAGGTGTCTGTCCTCCCGGAATCCGACCTCCTGGAGTCGGCATCTGGCTTGGGCTGAGTATGCCCACAACTCCTTGCCTGTTGCCTCCACTGGGTTGTCTCCTTTTCAGTGTTCCCTGGGTTACCAACCTCCTCTGTTTTCTTCCCAGGTAGCAGAAGCCTCTGTCCCTTCCGTCCAGGCCTTCATCCGGCGTTGTAAGTCCACCTGGAGACGAGCTCGTGCTGCCTTGCTGCACTCAGGGTCCCAAATGAAGCGGTTGGCTGATCGACGGAGAGTCAAGGCACCCCACTACCGGATAGGGCAGAGAGTGTGGCTTTCAACCAGAGACCTGCCTCTGAAGGTGGACTCCCGGAAGTTGGCTCCTAGATTCATCGGGCCCTACCTGATCGAGCGGGTTCTGGGTTCTTCAGCGGTCCGGCTTCAGTTACCCCTGTCTCTCCGACGGGTACATCCTACATTCCACGTCTCGCGGGTCAAGCCGGTCCGTCACAGCCCTCTCTCTCCACCTGTGGCGGCCCCCCCCTCCCCCCCGTCTCATCGATGGGGCTCCTGCCTTCACTGTCCGGAGACTGTTGGACGTCCGGCGCCGGGGGCGGGGTCTCCAGTTCTTAGTCGACTGGGAGGGATACGGACCAGAGGAACGCTCCTGGGTGCCTACTCGTCAGTTGCTGGATAAGACTCTTATTCAGGAGTTCCGTCGCCGCCACCCCAACCATCCTGCTCTGACGCCAAAAGGCGTACGTTGAAGGGGGGGTACTGTCAGTACTCTGCCCTAGGACTCTGTTTATTTGTAGCCCTCTGCTGGTCTGCTTCTGTCACAGCATGTTTTTGTTTTGGCCCACCATGTGCCTTTTTGCTACGCCCCTACTTCCTGTCTTTTGCCACGCCCCTACTTCCTGTCTTTGTTCTCTTTCCCGCCAATTTTTGTACTCACCTGTTTCTTATTTGCTTGTATTACCTGCCCTATTTATACCCTGCCCTACTGGTGCCTCAGTGTCAGATTGTCTCTTGCTGTGCGTGGGTCATCTTTGCTCTCTGACTGTTGCCAAACCAAGGAACGTCCTGTTTTGTGAGTTTTCCTGATTTGTTTGCATATCTTTGACACGGACTCTGTTTGGATTTTGCCTGTCTGGAGTTTTTTGTTCTCTTTGGACGATTTGGATTTTTGACGTTACCTAACTTCTGATGTTGGCCGAAGACATACTTTTGTTTTTGGAGTTCCGGCTGTTTTCATGTTTGATTCTAATTTTGCCAGGAGAACTGTTTGCCTGTGACTTTGTGTTGCCCCTTTTGTTCTCTCTGACTCTGATAATAAATTTGTGAACAGTATCTGCGCTTGGGTCCAATTTCTGACATTCAAACCTGACAGGCTGTGTCTGACGTGGCGGATCCACCGGGAAATGTTGCCGTGCCTGAAAGTGAGCTTGGGGGGTCACCCGCGGTTGCAAGTGAGCCTACTACACCTTCCCTTGCTGGGCTTGCATCAGGCCGCACGGGACTGTCTAATGTAAGTGGTGAGATGGAAGTTGAAACACATGTGTTTAAAGTGCCTAAAAGGAAGAGTAGTTTAGACGGTTGTCAGAAAGACTTAAAGAAACATGTAACACGGGAGTCGCAATCGACTTGCAGTGGTACAGAAAGCGATGATTACTCCACTGATTCGAGCAGTTGTTCATACTCTTTTAACCCTCTAGGCGCCACAGTCGACAAGATGCGGTACTGAATAAAACGGCCGATTTAGTCAAATAGGGTGTCATATTTCGTTCGACTTCCACTCCACTAGATGGCAGACATGTCATACGTCATCCCCGAGTCGAAAAAAGGACACGCTTTAAACAAAACTTTCTAGCTACAGCGCATTGAATCAGTGCATGAAATACCGGAGCTAGTGTGCGTGTGAGCCACTTTGTCAGAGCGATATTATTATTGAGTATTTGCATTAGATTATCGTCTAATGGCATCAAAAAAAGTTTACCTGAAATGAAGTGTTGGGTCTTCTATTCGCGGACCCTGATTCTGAAGGGGAATATCTGCCTTCAGAAAATGACGGGTGATTCGTTTAGTGAGGCTTCAGATGCGTCCCTGCCTTGCAATGATGCAGCTGGACAAAGTGAGAGTTTACTCCATAGTTTAGCTTACACCAAGCACAAACGTTGAATCGTTTGCCCAATGTCACTGGTGGGAATAATGTTTCACGGGTTCGGAGTGTTCATCAGGAAGTTAGCAGGGTGTTAGTGGTGTGGCGAACGAGGCTGGAGGTAGCCTAATATCCATAGCGCTAGCTTCTGTCTTCTGAACGTGTGCCTCTCCACAATCGCGGCGACGGTAACGTGGTGGAGCCTTTGTCTAATGCCACTGGGTATGTTAGACGAGGTCGAAGTGCTCATAGGACAGTTAGGGGGGAACGTAGTGGCAGTGTGGGGAGTCGCAATGAGAATGACAGTAGGCCTAGTCCGAGCTGCGCAAATTCTCTCCACTCGGCGCGCGCGAGGCAGATCTGGCCATGCTGCTCGCATGGTGGAGGTGGTGACACGCTCTCTCCCTCTCCCACACACACACACACACACATTAGGTCATGCATAGTCTATCACAAGATGATGGGAATGCCGGCCCTGTATGGATAGGGATAG